>NC_070599.1:27151193-27246193 GCF_027409825.1 Scomber japonicus | reverse complement strand
TAATTCTGTAGTCGGTGCTGTTTAACCGTCAAAGAAGAATAAATGCAACGAGATCATTAAAAGAGCGTCAGTCAAAGCTCAACCGATGGAAAACAGGTTTGAAATGTGACAGTTCTGCTCGTTCATTCATCATCATTTATTCACTCAGTCTGTTTACATTTGCCTTTATCTACATCAGTGGTCTCCAACCCCTCCCCTGTAGAGCTGCTGCCCTGCATGTTTTAGGTTTCTCTCCACTCTAACACCTGATTCTAATAATTAACTCGTTATCAAGCAGCTGAAGCTCGTCAAGCTCTTGATAACGAGTTAATTAATAGAATCAGGTGTGTTAGAGAGGAGATACTAAAACATGCAGGGCAGCAGCTCTACAGGGGAGGGATTGGACACCTGTGATCTACACAACCTTCATACCTCAGACAAGGAAACACTGATGGTTGGACAAACACTGATTGCCCTTAGAGCCTTTATTTGATAGTGGACAGCAGACAGATGACAGATATTGAGGGAAAAAATAAGCCTGATAATCTTCTACGTCACACTATAACAAGTTGTGTTACATCTGAAACACCTTTTAACACATAAAGACACACGTATATTTCTCTCTTTTTCACTTCTCTTTTCTCACTTTCTTCCCCGTAGCGGCCGCCCTCCGTCCCGACCGGCGAGGCGTTTCGTTGGTTCTTCTAGCCTTCCCTCTCCGCCGACAGAGTGGCAGCTAGAGGCTGAACAGGAAATCACCATCACTAACGGACTACAAATTAGGCTCGGACACATTTTTAATAAAAAGGGACTACAGCTGGATTACAGGATTACAATTTCACACTGTGTGGATGACGAGTTTAAATCTACGAATCTCACCTCAACCGGAACAGGAAACCAGCTCGGAGGACAGAGGAAGGCGGGACAGTTTGGTCACAGCCAATCAGAATTTGATCGTTGTTTAAACGGATGCACACAGGTTGAGCTAGCTGGCCAGAAATACTACTAGATAGAAGGCTACACTTTTAAAAGTAGTGTTGACATCAGAGACATCAGATATAGCCTGGTTCACTGCCCAGAACTTTCTAGGTGCTTGTAAGAATGGCTAGCGAGTTACGTAGTGACAGAAACATTTAACTAAATTAACTAAAACTTATGTTGACTGGACAGATGTGTCACTGGTTGCTGATTGGTTAGAAATTGGTAAACATCAAATGGCAATGAATGGTAATGTTGCACCATAACTGCTGGAAATTACTATTTGCTAACAAGTTCAACATCTCAACTTAAAATACGATGATGTGTCAGAGTTGCTGAGAATAAGAAAAGATAAAGTAATGACCAGTTTCCAACAGTTCATACTAAACTCTTCTGACTTGGTACTAAATAATACAGAAATACAAATATGGATGCCTGCTGTCAGTCAGATTCTGTCGTTCAAGGTAATTAAACCCAATTTAAATATTGTTATATTGTGCATTCATACAGCCATCCTTCCTCTATGATGAAAACACAGGGCCTTTCCCCTCTCCTACAGGCTTCACCACCTGTGATCAAACTGTCTCTTCCTTCCTCTTTTATCCTCCACATCCTCTTCCTAAAGACCCACAAACCACATCGTAGCCAAACCAGGACCATTCAGGCCTCAAGTGGAGTGCTGCTGTCACTACGTAAACGATTATAGTTTGACCAAAACCTGACGACAATTTAACCTCAAAGGAATAACTTCAACACAGAGGGAGTACAAACTGACCTCAGCAGGAAGTGATTCAGGACTCTTGTTAAGGACTAAACCTCCACCACAGCAGGACTACAATTACCACATCACTGTTATCCGTCTCTTCTGTCTACCTCCTCCTCAAGAATTTAAAAGGCACCTTGATTGATTTTTACGGGGCTGTGCTCACGCTGGAACGAAATGAGCTGCTTCTTAACTCTCTAGATGGTCCAGAGCTGTAATACTTCTCAAGGAATCTGGTGTTTAAATATTTTTATTTGTTAGTTTACTCCTAAAGGAGTGACGAAACGTCTGAATTTATTGTATTTGTCTGGATTTTAATGGAAAGTTCTCAGGGCGCAGTCACACTTCCGGTTGGTTTTATATGCACTAAAGCTGGAAAAAACTCACTTTCAAACTCAAAATTTCTAAGGTCTGTATCGGTCAAACTTTCAACAGGACCACAAAGAGAGTTCAGAACCAGTTTCTCTGTTCTGGCATCAATGCAGATTGTACCACATGGTGACCAACGGGGAACAGAACAAGAGAATCCAGCTGCAGTTTCGAAGCCGCCAGGAAACTCAAAGGGAACTTTTGAATCTTCTGGGAAGCTTTGAACGGAAAACTGGATTTATAAGGAACTGAAACTGAACTGAAAGAGATCAGAACATTCAACACAAACAAAAACACATCTTTTCCAACACGTCTGTGTGCCGTCATATTCTGTGTTACCTTTTAAACCAAGACCTCTACAGTAGGGGCGTTTCCAAACCTACAGTTGGGTTACACTGGTCTAGTTGGTTGTGTTTTCTCCTTGGTTCAGTTTCTTTTAACACAGCAAACATTCCTTTCACTGGTCAGATGTGTTTAGGGAGACAGTGAGAACGTAACAGGGAGAAGGTCCTGAAGAAGTTCCTATCTGCCCAAATATCAAAAAGGCAACTTACTGGTTGGACCTTTCTGTTTCCACTCATCAGTTTAGCTCAAACTTGCAGCTTTGTAGTAGATCACATGGAGGTCGGATCATGTTTCCACCACAAATGAATTGATTTAGTCCAAGTATGATTGCTGTGTTCAGATCTGTTTAAAGGAATCACACCAAGGAGGAATACCAACCAGACTGAACTACACAGGTTTGGAAACGCATTAAGTCTAAAATGTGTTTCTGAAAATCACAAAAACGCTCAACTTTCTTTAGACCTCTACATTGAAAACATTCTCACCAAGTCTGGTTTTAAAATGTTTTGAAGTCTAACCCTAACCCAACCTCTGTTTGAGCAAACTGAATTGAATACAGGAAATTTTAATTAATGCGTTATTGTTGGCTGAAGCTGACCAGAGATGCCGTCTTTGTGTTCAGATGCTTTCAGACTGGCGTTTTTAAAAAGATCTTGTTATTCAGATTATTTTGCAAAGACATTCTCGAGATTTCTACTGGAGAAAGTTTGGGCTAAATGATGTTAAGTTTGGCGTAGAAAGATTCCTTCATAAAATATGTTTTTGGAAACATTCCTGCATTCATTTTGCACAAGGCCACTTTATATTTATCCTGATTTTTAGTGGGATCACAAAAAAATAGTCCCAATAAAAGCTGTTGAGTGAGGTCAGTCAGCCAGTAATGGAAGGTGTTTCTGTTTGGATATATACCAAGGTAACAAAGGATAACTATCACCTATTGTTAACATTAAAATAAAAGGTAAATTAGACTAAATGAGTAAATATACGGGTATATAAATGAGAAGTCATGATATAGAAGTGAAACCAGAACATTGGGTCATATCTTAGTTCGATTCACTTAATGGATGAACAAGTGTAACTCTACCATTGAGAACCATCCCATCCAGTTTAAATGGGATAACTATCAGTTCTGCTCATGAACCTCCAGCCAGAGAGAACTTAATAATGGGCAGAACATATGATAATGATTTCCCTGAGAGGATCCACTCTGTCTCCAACAGCTGGAGGATTTGAACGTGATCCTGAAGCGTTTCTTAAAAACGTAACTTATCGGAGAAGCACGACACAGATTACAGTTGTCTCCTTTGTCTCGGAAAATCTACAATTATTTGATAGATTGTCATAAAATTTGATGCAGACCTTCATGATCCCCGCACAATTATAATTATACTATTCACTCATCATGTCAAAGTTTCGCAGACGTGTTGGAAATATTTATTATTTTATTTTTTATTGTTGTTTTTTAAAATCTTTTGAGCATCATGAGGAAAACGTTCCCCTCGCCTCTTTGTGGGAACTCAAACCAAACGTCTCCTCCTTCCTCCTGTGCAGGGGCGGGGTGAAAGAACGGAAAAAAAAGGGGAAAGGGGACGTTTGTTTTCCGTGTCTGTCGTCCTCCTCATGTTTTCTGTCTCTGTGAGCTCCTCATGTGCTGAATTATAATAAAGCATTTCAAAGATTAGCTGTGATTGAGTGCAACAATATGGATGTCAGGTGATTGCATCATACAGTACCCTGTGTAATGATGTGTGTGCGTGTGTGTGTGTGTGTGTGTGTGTGTGTGTGCAGGCATTTAAACTGGGTTTGAATTACACCGCAGCTTTCGGGGGAGCCCTATTTTCCGGTGCACCATTAACCATGCATGGACATCAGCAATTGCAGAACTGCTGCGGTTACTAGATACAGTTCATACTATCAGTTACATTTCACATTATACAGAGAAGATCTAGCCATGCAGGTACCACAAACAGTACGGCTGGGTATCCAATCCAAGCACCCTTATAGTGATACTGATACCAATTGAGTACTTCATTGGATACCCATCATGTGAATAGCAGTTTTAAACGTCCTGTTCTCCTGAATGCCTCTTTGCTTAGTTTTCACTACAATGCCAAAACATAACTGGTTCATCTTTGGACTGTTATTTGTTGAAATGTTTCACTATCAATGTTTAACAGCTGCCTTAACCCTCCTGTTGTCCTCGGGTCAAGGAAGGACAGAAGGAAGGAAGGAAAGGAGTAAGGAGGAAAAGAGGAAGGAAATAAGGAGAGAAGGAAGGGACGAAGGAAGGAAGGAAGGAGTAAGGAGAGAGGGAGGGAGGAAAGGAGGAAGGAAGGAAGTAAGTAAAGGAGTGAGGATGAAAAGAGGAAGGAAGGAAGGATGGAAGGAGGAGGGAGCAAAGAAAGAGGGGAGGAGGGGAAGAAGGAAGGGAAAATTAAAGAAAGAGGGAAGAAGGGAGGAAAGAAGGAACAGTCAAAAGAGAGATGGGGTCAATTTGACCCGGGAGGACGACACGAGGGTTAACTACGACAACCACATTATGCTGAAAAGTCGCTAGTTAAAGGGAAAAGTTAGCAAACTAGCACGCTGACCCTGCTCACTAGAGCATGAACAAAGACATTTTTGTTTCAATGAAATCCAAGATGTAACACACAAAGATGAGTAATTAAGTCTACTAACCATTTATCTTGAAGTTACGTTTTTTGGTGTGTCCACTGGTGAGCAAATCCATACAAGTAGATATATTTTCTAGCTCTGGGTGAAAAAAAGATTGATCACAGGTATCATTTGACAGGAGACGTTTCCATACTACTTGGTATTGGTAATATATTATTTTGGTACCTTAAAAGGTATTGAGTACCGATACCCAACCAAACGGACAGAAAAACTAACCACTGTTTCACAGAGTGGTTAGTCGGTAAATAGTTTACGCTACACTTTTAAAACAGACCAGACTTACTTTATATCATGTGACAAAAATACATAAATACAAAATAACATCACTATTCATTATTTGAATGCAGCGTCATACATGGATAGCCACAGAAACATCATTGTGTTTAATACAGTGGAGACGAGTAAACACAACACTGGCATATTGTTTTTACTACTCAGGAACCTTAATGGGCAGAAAATTAAAATCTATAACCTGTGACATAAAAATTGATGATACTGATGATTTAAAGTTGGCTTTTAGGGGAGATTGTGTCCTTTTCAGCTCCCCTTAGCCCCCCCCCCCCGTAATTCGAACCCTGCATTTAAATGAGCAATATGTTTTTGTGTGAAAATGTTTCCGCCTGTGTGCCACAAGATGGAAGCTGTGTGTGTGTGTGTGTGTGTGTGTGTGTGTGTGTGTGTGTGTGTGTGTGTGTGTGTGTGTGTGTGTGTGTGGCTTGTCATCTCGGTAATGGTGTTGCTATCAGAGAGAGAGAGGCAGAGAAAGTCAGAGAAGCTGGTTGTCCCTGACGACGGTGAGCCGTGTTGCCTGGCAACAGTGCTAACAATGGCCCACCGCCAGTGTTCTAGAATGTGGGCGTGGTCTGATGGAGGAGGGAGGGGGAGGGGGGGGGTCGAGGTGTCGAGTTTCAACCCAGTAATTTTGACACAAACAGCTCTGATGTGAATGATTGATGTTTGTCAGCGTGTCATAAATCTGCAGGTTTCATTAAATCGACTCTGAAATCATCGAAATATAAGTTAAAAATTCAAAAATAATAAACATCCAAACAGAGATTAAACATTGCTACAATAAAAACAAAGAACTAAGAGGATCTTTTGGGTGGGTCCATATATTCCTGATAACACTTGAAACAAGCAGTTATTTAGTACTAATTGATTAGTGTGCTACCAATGAATGTGTTTGTTCTAGTCTGAATCAGTGGATGAGACGGTAAACTTGGGTCAGTTTCTTCAACAAAAAACACACTAAAATGATTGTTCTCTCCTCTCATTGGTCAGATGTGTCAGATATTAAAGGAGAAATCCACATTTTCCACCTTTTGTGTCTCCAGAGGGAGCTGATGATGTCACTGATGATGTCATCTGAGTCAGCGTCAATTCGGACTACTGACAACGACAGGTCTGAAAATGAAAAATCTGGGTGTGTGGAGTAAGACAGGAGTTACCAGATCTTTGTAGCCCGCTCTTCTCTGTCGGAGGTGACAACAGTCCAACGCAGGTGAGCCAACTACCAATCACAGCTAAGTTTAATGTTACTTGATAACGATGCCTGTCGTGTTAGTTACCGTTAGCCCTAAAGTGCAGAGCAGTGTTCCTGGTTAGCTAGCATTAGCTCGGGTCGGAGGTAGCGGGCTGTATTTCCAGAGCATGAAAGCGAACACCCTGAACGCCTTATCTGGAAGGTCTTGGCTCCAAATAGAAAAGATGGCTCCAACCAGGACCCGCTAGGCTTCAAACTGGCTCCAATGCTAACCGATGGATAACCTCACACCTCATTACATCCATCACAGTCTGTAGTATTACAAGGAAAAAGAAGGTTTGGAACAATGATTTTTGTGCCTTTTTTCTCTTAAAACTGTCCATTCGGAGTCCAACATTGTTATAGGAGTGACAATAATGAATCTGTGGAGTTTCAAGTCTCTGGGAACCGCTAATTCAACAGTATGTACAATGCATCCAACACTTTTTATTAGTCTAGCCTTGTTCTTTTTTAGACTTAAATCTTTTTCCTGTTTTCTGTTTCCTTATCCTTCCCTTTTTCTGACCCTTTCCTTTGTCCTCTTTCACTTCCCTCGACTGGAGTCAGGACTTGGCACTGATCCACCGCGCTGTGTGTGTTTAACAGCCATTTAATCGGACCCTGATAGTCTTAATTAGTGTGGGAGAGCCTCTCCGTCTCTGTCTCCGTCTCTCCCCAGGGACTCATTATCCCGCTTAGTTTTCTTCTTTGGAGGGCAAGAGGGAAAAGTAAGAGGAGTAAGAGAAGGAAGGAGGGGGGACAAAGTGAAAGATGGAGATGGAGAGAGAGGGGGATAGGAGGTAGAAGAAGGGGAATGAGGAGGAGGGGGAAGATTAAAGGACTGTTTGAGGATTCAGGATTCTTCTGACTCCATCTAGTGGTTGGAAACACAAACTGCATCTGACAACCAGAAATCCTTGTTACTGAAAAACAGTTTGATATGAAAACTGCTTTTTATCTTCAATCACTGGGACATTTTTTTAATTTTTAATGAACATACAACCTTTCTAATGAGATAATTAAAGGTAATTTTGATGCTAAATAAAATAGATTGATGTTTAAACCTGAAAGTGATCGATTGGGATTTGATGCAGAAGTATGAGCAGCTGTATGTAAATGATCACATGGTACAGAGTTGAAATAAGAGGTTTTTAATAAGGAATTGCTTCATTACAGCAGTGCATTTCATTCATCTCTAGAAATAAATGGAGGCCATATATCATAATTATGACTTATTGTCTCATAGTGGATCCATTTTTGTGTTTGCCAGCTTGTGAAAAACCTCCAGCTGGTCTCTAATGCAGCTGTAAATGTTGGTAATCGTTTTTAATACTTTCTAATAAACCAGCAAGTTTGATAATTGATAAATGGGTTTCTGCTAAGTTTCGACTTGATGACCTAAAGATTTATATAGAAAGATGAATCAAATGTTCCTATCCAGTTAAATTAGTTAAATTCACAACCTGGTAACCCAAATGATTGATTGTAAAGCTCTTTTTGGACTTTAGAGGTTGATTTCTGAGTGTCTTCCTTCTACTACAGGAATGTTTTTGCTAATTGGACAGATGGGAACTTGTGAACACCAACCTACAAGATCATCAGATAGTCTGGTTTAATATCAGCTACAGGTAGGAACTGCTTTTCTCTTTCAGGCTCGTTTTTACATATTTAGTCAAACAGTCTCCCTTGAAAGTCGTGGATCAGCTGTTTGCAATGTAACATGATGTCAGGCACGTTCTGCAGTCTCCCTTTTCTCTGGTTTCTAAGTGGATTTATGGAAGTTTACTGTTTATGGAGATCAGAGATAATATCATTGGGAAGTGAATGATATCAATGGACTGAATTATGACTCCAAGAAGGACTTTTGACTCAAATTCACCTCTAATAGACCAGATCCAGTTATTTCCTCCTGGTTAAAATGCTTTCCAGAACAAAGACATACTTTATATTATTACAGATGTGTTTCACTATATTATCATCAGGGTTTCCAACAGCACTTTAGCTAAGGCAACACACACCTGCTGCCTTAACTAACGTCTTCGAAAAAGAAAATAAATAAATCAAACCAACGTCTGCAGCGGGCCGGTACCGCTGTGTCCGACTGTC
Organism: Scomber japonicus; assembly: GCF_027409825.1. NCBI lineage: Eukaryota > Metazoa > Chordata > Actinopteri > Scombriformes > Scombridae > Scomber > Scomber japonicus. Next base: position 27,237,455 of record NC_070599.1, on the reverse strand, counting down.
TGACTGCGACCCTGAACACACCTGTAGCTCTCTGTAACCCCCGCTAGCATAGCACAGACACGCTAACAGTGATATTAAGTTTAAGGAAACATACATTAGACTGATATCCGTGAGCAGCATTGTGTGATGAACCATGCATAAACTGCTTATACACTGATTATTAATGATAAACAGGGCTGTGACCATCATATCAGTGTAGCTTCAGGTGTATTAAACACTCAGGTACCAAAATGTGAAACAGTGGCTGACTTTCCAACCAAATCTTTATTCATAATTCTGTTTATTTGTGAGGTTTTCTGACAGAACATGAACACAAATACACATTCTCATCAATTTTTAAGGATATTTTCAGTGTCTTGACTTTTCTACTACAACGCTTCATCACTGCCACAAACGTCCCATGTTTCGTTAGTGTTGGCAGATGTTTTTCCTATCACACGTTTGGAAAATAGATCTAGAAAATTTAAATCCCATTGACTTTAATTAACCAAGAAAACTTAAAGCAATGAAATGCGGGAACGATATGAGGCGTCACTTTGGAATCGTCCTTTAATGTTTGTTTGAACCTGCTGAAGTGACTCGACTGGGGCTGGGACTACTCACTCTCCAGCAAAACAAACAGAAACATCTCGATACTCTCACCATAATTATTTTTTAATCCTTATTTTAGGGATTTCGCTTTATTGCTCCTCCTTTTTTCAATTTAAGATAATTAAAAATATAAATATCTTTGAACCCTTGTGTACCAAATTTCTTAAAATCTCTAATCGTCCCAGCCCCAGAAAAGACAAACCACGTTACATTTGAAAATTATTATTTCAACTACGTTCCTCCCTCTCACACACACACACACACACACACACACACACATTATGAACTTGGCCATAGGGATGAAATGGAGGGGAGGAGGGGGGTGGGGGTTACATTTTAAATGAACACAATTTTTCTATCAATTTCCAAACAATAAAACAAAAATAGCAACAGGAGGTTAAAAAAAAGAATTAACTTCTTGTTCTTAATTTAGTCTCTTTTAATTTGAGGTGTTTTACGTGGCGGAGCGTGTATGTGTGTTCCAGACACTGTTGGTCGAGTGTTCGTCAATGGGCGACTGGCCGTCAACGGAAGAGCTCCACTGGTTCTCGACGGACTCGGGGGAAGATGTGACGTGATTGTCCGTGTGGAGCTGAAAGTTTTTTGAATGAGAGTCAACGGATGGCTGAGGTTCCTGCTGAGAGCTGATGGGGAGACGGTGCTTTGAGCGGGGGTCAACGGGGAACTGTGGGAAGGAACTGGGATCGAAGTGGTTGTGAGGTTTGGAATCGGAGTCAGTGGGGTGCACGAGTTTTGAGTGGGATTCAACGATGGGTTCAGACTCAGAACTGCACTTTCCCTGTGATGTGAGCGAGGTTTTTTCAGTGGGAGACGAGGATAAGGCTGTGTGGTTCAAGCGTCCGTCAATCGCGGTGCGGACAAGGCTAGAAGAATGAAAGCTGGGCGGCACAGGACTCCTGCTGTGTAGATCAGTGGGTGGCAGGTGACCACGAGGTGATCGCTCCTCGTGATTGACTACTGATGACACCTTCAGTCCTTCTGGGTAAAGGTCAACAGCAGATTTCGGTGACGACCTGCCTCTGGGAGCCGTGGGTGGCACTGTTGAGGGTGAAAGCCTTTCTGACAGTTTCTCTCTGTTGGCAGCATTACGGGAGGAGTGGGAGTCAACGGGCGAGGAGGGATTGTGAGTCCTGGAGTCAACGGGTGAAACACAAACAGGAGGTGATGTGTCAGAGTCGGCTCCTGAGAAAACATCACTTCCTGCCGGCGTGTCATCAGCAGAGACGCTGCTGGAAGGATTAAGGTCAACAGGCGCTACCCGACAGAAATTTGAGCTGATAGTCTTATTCCTGTGACCTCCGGAGGTAGAGTCAGTTTGAGCTGGCCTCTCTTTGGACCAGCTGGTTTTGGCTGAATGGAAACCAACAGGAGATAAAGAATTCACAGGATGCAACTCAGAGGATGACGATGCCTTGTGACCAGATGAAGGTATTTCCTTTGTGTTAACACGGCTGGAATGTAACTGTGAAGAGGGAAAAGAATTGAAGTCAAAATGTGGTAAGCAGTCAGCGTTTGACCCAGAGGAAGAGGAATGAATGTCAACGGGAGATTTGTGACTCGTGGAATGGATGCCAGCGGTAGAAGAAGCAGCTGAACTGGGCTCAATAGTTGCTAAATTACAGGATGAATGAACGTCAACGGCTGCGGCGCTGCTAGTAGAGGCGGCGTCTCTTCTCAAAGCCAAAGCGCTCGTGAAATGTTTTTTCAGCGTTGAGATCGGAGGGATGGTCTGGTCGTCTTTAGCAGCAAATGAGGAGCCAACGTGGGAGATGTTTGTATTTGTGTCGGCAGGAGAATTTCCACCAGTCGCGTCGGTGTCGGGTGAGATGGGGGACATGTGTGGACTCCCAGCATCTTTGTGTTTTAACGGCGGCGGCGTGTTTCGTTTGAACGACTGAACAGGAATGGCCTGTTTCAGGAATGCAGGGACCTCCCGATCTTCCTTCAGCCGCTGGAGAGGAGGCGGCGGGGGGAAAGAGGTGCGACACGTCTGCAAGTCAAAACCCTGATTTTGGTCCCTGCTGTCGTTACACCATCGCCCCTCCTCAGGAAAACCCAAACCAGGAAGTCTGGTCTCAGCCTGGCGTCCGTCACACTGATCCTTAAAACTCGGTTTATATTTGGGCTCAAAGTTTGATGAAAGGTCACATTTTGGAGCAGAGATTCCCTCCAGGTCGTTGAGGATTGACGCCAACAGACGGCTGTCGGAGGTCGGGACCCGAACCCCCGCCTCCGTTCCTCCATCTACAGTCGGAGGCGCTTTGTTCTCCCCCGCGGTCGTCTTTGATTCGGCCTTTCTGATTAGTCCATGCATCACAGACGACAGTTCTTTATCATCATCGTCATCGTCGTCGCATCCCAGCAGCGAACCGCTCTCCTCAACGTTTTCCACGTCCACGTCTAGATCACTGTTGTCGCTGCCAATGCGACGTGCAGCCTTGGATCGCCCCGCCGGCTCCGTCTCCGACCCGTCAGACCCTCGGTCCAGGATGTCGACGGGGAGATCGCCGATGTCCGCGTCCATTGGCCCGCCCACGCCGGCCGAATGCACCAACGGGAGAGGAGGAAGGTCTGAGAAGTCGACGGTCTGCTGGCTGCTGAGCGGACTGCTGCTGCTGCTGTTGATTTTGTGGTTGACGTCGTCGTGGCTGCTGTCGCTGTCGAGGGTGATGATGACCGGAGAACTGAGAGGGAGACACAAGCGGTATTAATAATCACATTTGAATCTCGAGCATTTAACCTTTCAAGAACAGAATTTAATTACTTTTAGTTTTATGAGAGTTGTTAATGAATAAGAAACAACTTCTGATCTGTGAGTCAGCTGATATAACACTAAGAAGTCGATTGATTGACACTCCAACTTAAACTGTCACATAACATATTTTAAGTATCGATTCATCTTTAAGTGTATAAAATGTCTCTAAAAGGATCCAACAATCGATATTTTGGACTCACTTTATTGATTTTGGTCATTAAACTCTATTAAATGTCAAAATAATGACAAAATGCTCATTAAGCATTTTAATTTGATCGTAAACCTTCTACGACTAACCATAACCACACAATCCAGTTAATCAATTAACAACTTAGTCTTTTAAATGAGAAACCCCAAAAATGTTCAGTTACAATCATAAGAAAAAGGATGTTTAATGAACAATTGAACAATCTTTTATCACAAAAGTTGATTCATCTTTTCAGCACTGGTTTATAATATGATGATAAACCTGTTTTAATCTTGACTTTTACTATTATTTATTCATCTACATGTTTGTTTTAATTATTTAACGGTTTTAAATTTCTCTGTGAAGCATTTTGTTGTTTTCTACATGAAACAGATGATGTCCCGTCGCCTCCTGGTGGCCGTTCTTTAAAACTACAGGTTAGTTAAATATGAAATCATGACTGATTAAAATGATTAGTTTAAAGACTTTTGGAGGATGCTTCAGATCAATAATTATTAATCATTAATATTATAATTACTGTCTGAAAACACGACGTCACTTTAATCAGATTTTAACCCAGCTGCTGTAACGAGAAGTTATTTATTGGTTATATTCCTGTCGTACCTGCTGTGTTGCGTCTTGCGGTGTTTCCTGCGGCGTTTGCGTGCCGGCGGCTGCGTGGCGTCGGACATGATGGTTCCCTCGTAGATGATCTCGACGCTCGGACTGCGGTCGTCTCGGCGCTTCCTGCTGCTGCTGCGGGACAGAAAACAGGAAACAGCTTCATAAAAACCTGCAGCTGTTCATCACAATGACTCTGATTCATACTGCTTCGTTATTAGAAAACAGTGACCAACAGCCAGACTTGACTCTGACCTCTCTCCGCTGTGTGTGTCCCTCCTCGCTCTCTCCCTCCTCCTCCCTCTGTCTCTCCTCCTGCTCTCCTTCTCTCCTCTCTCCTTCCTCCTCTCACGGCGCCGGCTGCCTCCCGGCTTCCAGCTCGGGTCTTTGTCGTCGCTGTCCAGGTGGCGGCTCTTGTATTTCCTCTTCCCGCCGGGCTTCTCTCCGTGGTGCGAGACGCCACGGTCGCCGGGAGAGAGCGAGGGCGGCGGCGGGGTCTGCGGCAGTGGAGGCGACGGCTGTGGGGAAGAGAGGAGGGGCGAGGAGGAGGAGGAGGAGAGTGATGGAGAGGAGACGGAGGAGGTGAGCGGGGAGCAGCAGAACTCCCAGCTGGAGTCGGGCGGGCTCGGTGGCAGCGGCGAGCCGGACTCCACGCTGGTGTGGAACGGCGAGGGCGAGTGTGAGCGTCGGCGCATCATGGCGGGATAGATGGAGCGGTTCGGGTTGTACAGCGTGCCGCTCTTCCTCACCCGCTCACCACTCTGCTCCCGCCCTCGCCGCCTCCTCTTCTTCCTCCTCTTCTCTTTTGCCGTCTCCTCATCCGCCTGCTTCCTGTCCGTCCAGCTCTCTCTCTCCTGCCGTCGCTCGCCCTCGCCGGGCGTCGCCGGGCTGAGCGTGCACACTGAGTCCCGACTCCTCACCGAGCTGCCCGACCACGAGCAGGCGTGAGCGCCAAGCACGGCCGCCTCCAAGTCTTTCTCCTTCGGCGGCTCGTCTTCTTCCCTGCAGGCGCTGGATGTGGAGGGAGGGATTGTGGGTAAATACGGGATGGGGGCGGGCTTCTCAGTGGTGGCGGCGGCGGCGGCGGCAGCGTCCTCCTTCTTCTCCTTCTCGTCCTCCTCGGTGTCGGAGGAGAGCTGAACCAGCTCCGGAGTTCGTTCTGCGATCGGTTTCTTGTAGCCGACGATCAGACACTCCTCCTCTCCGTCCTCCTCGCGCTTCTCTCCTCGCTCCTCACTGGCCGCCTCGTGCGGCGCCGGGCTGAACGACAGTGACGCCAACGAACACGACGGCTCGGCCGTGGAGTACGAGGGTCCCGGCGTCTCGTCGTCCCAGGCCGACAGACTGAGACAACTTCCTGTTTGTATGACATCATCATGGGCGGCTCCAGCCCGCTCCTCCTCCTCGCCCTCAGAGATGGCGATGACGGAGCTGCTGTCGCTGGAGCTGCTCAACCCGTCAAGCTCCAGCGTGGTGGCGGGCGGCTCGTAGACCGCCTGCAGGTCGTAGTTGTCCAGGCTGAGCGGCGAGCGGGCGAAGCTGACCAGCTCGTGCAGGAAGTGGTCGGTGCGAGCCAATAGGAATGGCCGCAGCTCTTCTTCTATGGTGGGCGTGTCCTCCAGGCCGTGGCGGGCGAGGCGCGCCATGATGATGCGCTGGACGATGTCGACCAGCGAGCCATGGGCGCCGTACAGCACCGTGAGCTCCCGCCGCAGCCAGGGGCGGAGCCTGTTCAGATGGGAGGGCGTCCGGCGGAAGCTCTCTGCTGTGATGTCACGCTGCTGTTGCCCCTGGTTACCGCTGACCCCAGCGACCCCGCGGACGCGTATCCCGCTGCGGTAGAGGCCGCGGCGGAACGCCACCGTCTCTCTCTCTCTCAAACGCCGCACCGTTCCTCCTTCACTCTGCAGCCGCTGCATCCGCTGCCTCGTCGCCAGGCAACTCATCAGTCGCCGTGACGCCCGGTCGTTCGACGCCACGGGAGCGACCGCCCCCGTCAACCCCGTCAGACCCTCGAAGATCACTCCACGCTCCGCCACGTCCGCCACACCGCTCACCCTCTGCTGCCCCACGTCCTCGCCCTCCTCGCTGTCCTCCGCCACCACGGGAGAGACGGCCGGGTGGTGAGGAAGAGGAGGGAGAGGAAGAGGAGGAGAGTCCAGGTACCACTCCCACACGCCGGCCCTCTCCGCTGCGGCCGTCGCCCTCCTGCCTCCCCCGCCCCTCCCCCCTCTCTCCCTCCTGCGCCTCCTAGTGGTCGCCGCCTCCCCTCCGTCGGCCACGCGGTGCCTCCTCAGCATCAGCCTCATCTGGTGGTCGCTCCTCGCCGCCGACGCCATCGCCGCCACCATGGCGACGGTGGCGGCCACGCTGCTGTCGGCGGGCGCCGGCCGCAGCGTGTACTCCTTGAAGTCGTCCTCGGCGCGGACGGAGTGAAGGATGGAGGCGAACGGCTGCTTGCAGAGCGGACACTCGGCCTTGTTGTGAGACCATTCCTGGATGCACGGGAAGCAGAAGCGATGGAGGCAGCGGTCCAGATACGCCAGGTTGTTAAAGCGGTCCAGACAGATCGGACATTTGGAGTCTGGCGACGCCTCTTCGGCCGCCAGAACCGCCCGCGCCGAGGTGGAGGCGGAGGGAGGAGACGAGGAGGCGGCAGCAGCAGCGGCGGCGGCAGCAGCAGCAGCAGCGGCGGTGGAAGATGCTGATGTAGTCGAAGCATTGCTGGTGTTCTTCCTCCTGCTGCTGCGCCCGCCGCTCTCTCGCCTCCGCTCCTCTTCCTCCTCTGGCTGCTGGACGCCTCCTGCTGTGTTGTCACGGCGACGAACGCGCAGTTTCATCCGTGTGGGAGCCATCACCTAAAAAAAAAAAAAAAAAAAATACACACAGGAAAACAGAGAGGAAGAGTTTACACATGTTTGAGAAGAAGAAATAAAGTCTAAAGCGACACTTTTAGAAAAGGAGAACTTTATTAATGGACCGGTCCATTAATAAAGTTCTCCTTTTCTAAAAGTGTCTACAGTTATTGAAATGGAAGCATGTGAGAAGTTTAGAGGGAAGAATCAGTATTTGGTGGAGCTGTTAACAACTCATAGACATCTGAAATGTGAGCCGACTACACACTGCTGACTGGTTTCATCTTTAACAATGTGTTGTATTTTAAAAGCTTGTTATATTTTCCATTGAGTCAAATCTGCATCTGAAAAGTAACTAAAGCTGTTCAATAAATGTAGTGGAGTAGAAAGTACCTCACATGGAAATACTACAGTAAAGTACTAGTACCTCTAACAGTACTACAGTAAAGTACTAGTACCTCTAACTGTACTGCAGTAAAGTACTAGTACCTCTAACTGTACTACAGTAAAGTACTAGTACCTCTAACTGTACTACAGTAAAGTACTAGTACCTCTAACTGTACTGCAGTAAAGTACTAGTACCTCTAACTGTACTACAGTAAAGTACTAGTACCTCTAACTGTACTACAGTAAAGTAGTAGTACCTCTAACTGTACTACAGTAAAGTACTAGTACCTCTAACTGTACTACAGTAAAGTACTAGTACCTCTAACTGTACTACAGTAAAGTAGTAGTACCTCTAACTGTACTACAGTAAAGTAGTAGTACCTCTAACTGTACTACAGTAAAGTACTAACTACCTCTAACTGTACTACAGTAAAGTACAAGTACCTCTAACTGTACTACAGTACAGTACTAGTACCTCTAACTGTACTACAGTAAAGTACTAGTACCTCTAACTGTACTACAGTAAAGTAGTAGTACCTCTAACTGTACTACAGTAAAGTACTAGTACCTCTAACTGTACTACAGTAAAGTACAAGTACCTCTAACTGTACTACAGTAAAGTACTAGTACCTCTAACTGTACTACAGTACAGTACTAGTACCTCTAACTGTACTACAGTAGAGTACAAGTACTTCAGTATTGTAGATAATTACAGGACTGTAGTAAATGTAATAAAACATTTATTATTCTTTGACAGACGGAGCTCTGCTGGAGTAGAAAGTTGAAGTTGGAGCAGGCCGATGTGTGTTGGATCTTTAACAGTTTGTTATTTTACATCCATTGAGTCAAATCTTCATGTGAGAAGTCCACTTTAAACTGGACAAGTATCAGCTGCACATCTTACTTTAAATATTCAACAGAAAAGTCATCATTGCACCAAAATGGCTCCAATTGTAGACATTTAGATGGAGGTTGTGTGGCTCTACTAAAGCTGTCATTTATGGGTTCATTGATGTTTCTCAGCTGACCTGAGCTCAGATTTAACTCCTTTAACATTTATAATCACATCTCAACATTTAAACTCTCAGTGTAGAGTCTAACTTTAACCCTCAGAGTTGATCTTTTGTTCCTGCTGAGCCTAAAACCCTGAAAGAAGAAGCGACCCCAGCCTGCTGCTACTAGGCCTGGTTACTGGTTTTACTGGTTTCTAGCTTTAAACTGATAATATGAACTGGGACTATGATCTCTCCTCCTGCAGCAGACCTTAGCTCATGCTGGTAATAACGTGCTGAATATCTAAATGTTGCATGAGGGTGTTTTTAGGGTGTTAGCATGTTAGCAGGGCTGCAGCCTCACCAGGAGACTCACTCTGTGTAGTTTCTCCTGCACCGCGCGGAGCTGCGAACCGTGACCGGCATCCACCGTCCAGACCGCCGGTCTACCGAGGCTCCCTGCTGCTCCGATCCCCGTTCACACCGTAAAACTCCCGTTAAAACGGAAACATTAGACACATTAGAGTCGGTGTCCCCGCAGCTGGAGCTAGAGAGGTGCCGCGGTGCATGATGGGAAAGAAAAAGGGACCGGCAGAGATCGTGTGTGAAGAAAGACGACTCACTCCCACCGCGAAAATATAAACCGGTTACTACGTTTGGACTACAGGACAGTATTTCAGTAATGTTTAATGTAGTTCAAGGTATATTCGGATCAAGGACGATTTTGGACCCTTTTTAGGGGTGCTTAAATGGTTTTAATTTAACAGCTTTAATGTAGGCCTACTTTGGATAGTTCTGTCATTAATATTGTCTTTCTCTCAGAGTTCATTAATTATCTTGAGTCCTCTCTGTAGAAATCCGTGATTGTGTTTATTCTGAACTATTACTATTATACACTATAGTAGATCACTCTACTATGTCTTGTTGTAATTTACGTTATCCAGTGAAATCAGGGGGTTTGAACACTTGCAGGTTATTGTATGTCATATTCTCATTAGGAGCTGAACCCCTCTAAAGGTCTGATCCTAGAATCACTACTGATTCAGGTGTAATTCAGGAGAAACCACCACCTACTGGACTGTCTGTTAAAGATGGGACAAACAATTATGCTACAGGTTCAAATGGTTCATTTTTTCATCTTGTACACAAACAGAAGGAGTCTCTAACCCTAACCTTAACATGTTTGGCACTAAAATCACTGTAACTGACTCATTTTGATGGCATTCATCTTTACCTCCACCTCCAGCAGCTACAACAGTAACATGCTGCACACTGTTGCTTCACTATTAATAATATAATGATGTCATATATAAGGTTATGTAGACTGTGTTGTCTCAGTGGGGAAACTGGCATCACACTGCCTGCTGCAAAACAACAAACACCAACCAACCAATACATTCATCCATCGATTGCACATTCTCATCTACATCGTCTGAGTCCTGCAGCAGGAAGTGGTACTCTGGGTCAGTCTGACATTATGTTTGGGCCTGTGTGATTATAGTTAGCTGGAATATAACATGGAGACTGGGATGTTGACAGACTCCTATGGTTTTCATGGCTGTCTGTATAAGTCTAGTGATCTGAGCCTTTAGCTGAACCATGACATGCTGAGTGTGGCTGGTAAGGAGTGAATGGTTCCACTTAATGCTGCATGTGGGTCGACACTGAGCTGATTCAGTAAGTGTCATACATAATTATAACCACATGTGGAGCAGTAAGATGTTAAATGCAGAACTGAAATCAACAAACAATAGTCTGGCAGAGGGTTTGTGATTCTCTACATGCTTAGTGACCACATACAGAAGACTGCTAACATCTGTTCCTCTGTGGTATCAATGTGGAAATAGATAAATGTATAATACTACTTCAGTCAGAAGGACCAAACCAGTATTTCTACTTTAACTACAGTTTACTCCTGGTGTACTTTTACTTTTGCAGGATACTTGTAATGAAGTATTTAACATTACTGTTTTGGTACTTTTGCTAAATAAAGGATCTCAATACTTCTTCCATCGCTGTTCTACCTATATTCTACCTATTATAACTATACATCGACTCAAATCTCAGGCAGACCCGTTTCTGAAGTGAAACAGAGTGGGACATCATCTCCTTCAGTTCTCGTTACAATCTAACAGTGACGCTCTCAGTGCTGCCGCTTAGCGGTGACGGTCGGAACAGCAAGCATCCAACCGGCCTGTGTTTAACGTTATTATGAATTTTAGTGAAAATAGAGACAAGTATGGAGAACAAAAAAGACTTATATCTGACGGAATATCTTATCATCCTATCCTATCTTATTTTTCTTACCTGTAAATTTACATTATAGATATGGAATTTGGCCCTTATAATAATAACATTTATCATGTACCTATAAATGTTTTTCTGTGTATTATTTTCCACAAAGACCAAACAATACGTTTTTCCAAAGTAAAATTAAACTTTCGTCAATATTTTTTTTCATGATGAAAAGTTTTGCCAGAAATTCTCCACTTCACAGAAATGAAGCGTTTTCTTTTATAAATTTATAAATCATCATAATATAATAATATGAATTGTTCAGACATCCAGCATCAATATATCAAACATAGCCTACAGTGTGGAAATGAAAAGAGAGAAAAACACATAAATACAAACAAATAATATATACAGCTTGTACTAAGGAAAGCTAATAGATAATCAATTAAATAAAGTTACATTACTTACTTACTTACTTACGTTAATACTTTATTTTATTGTTATATTATTTTATGACGTTACAAACAGACTCCGGACCACAAGATGGCGGCATCCCGCGCTCTGCACACCGGAAGTAGGAAGAAGGACAAAAACAACAGACTGTAAACAAACCGGAATCACAGTTTCTCCTCTGAGGATCAAAACCTGAGAAATGACAAGATGTTGACTTTCAGCAGAAGAACTCTGGACAGGATTTACTCCACGGTACATTTAATATCCTCATATCAGTAAAATACTGCAGTATTATAGTGATGTAGTATTCAGTATTACAGTAAAAGTACTGCAGTATTATAGTGATGTAGTATGCAGTATTACAGTAAAAGTACTGCAGTATTATAGGGATGTAGTATGTAGTATTACAGTAAAAGTACTGCAGTATTATAGTGATGTAGTATGCAGTATTACAGTAAAAGTACTGCAGTATTATAGGGATGTAGTATGCAGTATTACAGTAAAAGTACTGCAGTATTATAGTGATGTAGTATGCAGTATTACAGTAAAAGTACTGCAGTATTATAGTGATGTAGTATGCAGTATTACAGTAAAAGTACTGCAGTATTATAGTGATGTAGTATGCAGTATTACAGTAAAAGCACTGCAGTATTATAGTGATGTAGTATGTAGTATTACAGTAAAAGTACTGCAGTATTATAGTGATGTAGTATGCAGTATTACAGTAAAAGTACTGCAGTATTATAGGGATGTAGTATGCAGTATTACAGTAAAAGTACTGCAGTATTATAGTGATGTAGTATGTAGTATTACAGTAAAAGTACTGCAGTATTATAGTGATGTAGTATGTAGTATTACAGTAAAAGTACTGCAGTATTATAGTGATGTAGTATGTAGTATTACAGTAAAAGTACTGCAGTATTATAGTGATGTAGTATGCAGTATTACAGTAAAAGTACTGCAGTATTATAGTGATGTAGTATGCAGTATTACAGTAAAAGTACTGCAGTATTATAGTGATGTAGTATACAGTATTACAGTAAAAGTACTGCAGTATTATAGTGATGTAGTATGCAGTATTACAGTAAAAGTACTGCAGTATTATAGTGATGTAGTATACAGTATTACAGTAAAAGTACTGCAGTATTATAGTGATGTAGTATGCAGTATTACAGTAAAGTACAGATTCTTGTGTTTTGGAGACCGAGGAACGGTGTCTCTTTTGTCAATACCTCCTAAGCCATGTGACCTAGTGACTCCAAACCAATGCAGAACAGTTCTATGTAGGTGTGTGTGGTTGGTACTACATAGGAGAACTATTCTGCATTGGTTTGGAGTCACTAGGTCACATGGCTTAGGAGGTATTGAAAAAAAAGACACTGTTCCTTATTTTGAATATCTGTCGAATATCCGAATATCAAACCAACTTCACTTCAGTGTTTTGGAGGTTTTGGTGTTGAGGCTGAAACTAGAGAATATTTTGCATGTGTAATAATCAACCCATCAATTTAATGTTGACAGAATAAACACTAAAGTAGCTCGTAGCTAGTAATATCTGTAAAGTTATATGTTTAATGATCTGTAGCAACATTAAGTTCAGACAGTACGTATGAACATTGTGACTTTGTGTGACGGTTCTTGTCTCTCAGGTCTTGCTGGCCGTCGTGGTCTTGTCCTGGTCTTATGTGATCTACGCCAGCAGGATCGCGTCTCACTGGCTGCTGGAGAAGAGGACCGCTGCTCTGCTGGAAGACTGACGGTTGGAGGGTCCAGGTGAGGCGGGTCTGGAGCGTCCAGGTGAGGCGGGTCTGGACCGCCCAGGTGAGGCGGGTCTGGTTCGGGTCTGGTTCCTCACCTGTGGAGTTCATTTCATGTCTTCTCGGTTTCTTTCTGCTGAACCTGAAGAAGATGATGATGCCTTCAGGGACTTCAGGACTTTTGGGTTTCATTGATTGTGGTGTTCAAGGACTTCATTACCCAGATGAGATGAGAGCGGGAAAATGCAGTCATGATGTCACGTGACTGACAGGGAGCTCATTGATTGGACAGTTTTGGTGATGTCATCACTACACGGACGCAGAGTGGACGATCAGTGTTGATTAATTATTGATCGTCTCCGGTTCTTATTGGCTGTTAAAAGTTCTTAAATAAGTTCTCTAAAGTTTCAACAAACAAAACAAAGATCCTCCACCAGTTTCAGTCTTTTAGTTTCTGATTCACGTTGTTTCCATCTAGCTGCAACAATAAGAATCTCTTGTTTTTCTGTCATTTTACACAGAAAATGAAACAATGAGTTTGAAGATGAAACTAGTTATTAACGTTGTAAAGATCAGTTTGTACTGTTATAATACTATTTAGTCTTTTTTTTGGTTGCAGATTCTCAGATGTTGAAGATTTGAAGCTTTTCAGTGTCAGACTTGTGACAGTGAACTTCTTCTTAGATCAGATGTAATGAGACAGAATGAGAGACGGAGACGTGAGTTTGGACTGTTAGAAATGATAAAGATGTTTTCCAGATAAATGATCGATAATCTTTGATCATTAAGAGCTCAGTAACAGACAGACAGAGCAGCGTTTGATAAGCTGGTAACATAAAATGTGTTTTTACATAACAAACATTTTTAAAGGACCAACATGTATTTTTCTTGCCGTGTGACTTCCTGTTGGTGACTTCCTGTTGGTGACTTCCTGTTGGTGACTTCCTGTTGGTGACTTGATGTGTTTACAGGTTCAGATATGAACTCCAGTGTTACTGTGTTTTATGTTTAACTTGTGTTTATTTTCTACAGTTTGAAGAGTTTAAACATTAAAGATGTTTCAGATTAAAAGCTTCAATTTATCTGCTGTGATTTAAAAAAAGTCGACGCAGGCTGAGTGTGTGTGTGTGTGTGTGTTTATGTGTTTGTGTGTGTCTATGTGTGTGTGTGTGTGTGTGTGTGTGTGTGTGTGTGTGTGTGTGTGTGTGTGTGTCTGTGTGTGTGTCTGTCTGTGTGTGTCTGTGTGTGTTTGTGTCCGTCCTCTGATGTATTCAGTAACTAAAACCTCTGAAACACATTCTGTAACAATGAGACACAGTCTTTGATGTGTGTGTGTGTGTGTGTGTGTGTGTGTGTGTGTGTGTGTGTGTGTGTGTCTGTGTGTGTGCGTGTGGTTGTGTGTGTGTGTGTGTGTGTTTCTCACATATGTAAATTCTTTCAACAGAATGGGTGAACAAGGGCGAGCGAGCTAAAGAGAAAGCAGGGGAGAGAGAGAGCGGAGAGGCTCTTATAGTTGAGTACACATCCTATTAACAAAACACTTCAATCACACACACACACACACACACACACACACACACACACACTCTCTCTCATCTGTAATTAAAAACCAGGTTAGCATCTCTCTCTCTCTGAGGCCACAGGAAGGATTTCTCCAGATAAAAATGATCCAATCCAGCCTCAGAATCATGTAAACTAAATATTGTCCCTTTATCATTTTAACATCTCAAAAATGATGTTTCTCATATTTTAATTCATAGTTTTGGAGGTCAGAGAAAGAAAATAGATTAACTGGATTATTATTGGAGAAAACTGTTAAGTACTGTGTGTGTGTGTGTGTGTGTGTGTGTGTGCGTGTGTTTGTGTGTGTGTGTGTGTGTGTGTGTGCGTGTGTTTGTGTGTGTGTGTGTGTGTATATGAAAAGGAGAAGCGAGCTGCCTTTTGCAGCTGTACTCGTATTCAAACCTCTTATGTAGATGAGTCCATAACACACACACACACACACACACACACACACACACACACACACACACACACACACACACAGTCATGCTGCAGTGCTGCTTGTCTCTTAATCACATTTACAAATATAGTGTTTTCTTATGTTTACATATAAAACTTTATGAGTCCAACAGAGTTAAAGAAGTAAAATGATTCATTCTTAGGGTTCAGTTCTGGCCCAAAGCTGTTCATATTGTATATTCAGGATATTTAAGTTACTGAAGTGTGTTTTCTTTGCAGATGACACCAGCTGATATTGTTCTGGATACTTTATTGTTTATTTAAACACTGAACAGGAGAGCTGAGTTTGGGGGGGGGGGGGTTGATGTTTAGTCACCAGCTGACATCCACACGGTTCATTTCTCTTCTTCAGCAGCAGAATCTGGACGAGTTACAACCTCTCATCAGCTCTCACAGGTCCTCCTCCTCTTCCTCGTCCTCCTGCTGTCATGTCCTCCATCTTGGCTGTTAACAGGTAAATGAACCGTCTTCCATCTGCTCAACAATGTGACATGAATATTCATACAGGACGTCCATGCCAGCAGAGATGTTAATTAACTACGTTCACACTGCAGCCAGTCCAAAAAAACTAAAACTACCCAAAATGATTGATCTGAAGAATCCAGACGACTGAAACTTTAAAATAATTTGCTCCATTATTGTTCATACTGATGTAAAAGTACAAATTCCACCAAAGCAACCAAACAATCCCAGAAACAAACCTTCAGACATGAACTCTTTAATACTAGACATCAGAAGTTTGTTTTTGGCGCCATCATTTAACACATTTAACAAGCAAAACTGTGAAAAGGACTTTAAAGAAATATCAAATAGTCCAAATGGTCCAACAACACCATTATTAAGGGTGGATTTCTTAGTCATTCTATTCTTATTCTGTTTTAGTTTTACCATTTTTAAGCTGTAGCAAAAGTTTACTGACTTTATGTCCCATTAACTCTTAATCATTAAGTTGTTATAATTAGTAGTTGTATTGTTGATTCTCGGTTGTTTTGTTTGTTTTTTGGTCGTTGATCAGACTTCCTGTTTCACGTGATGATAACGTAATGTTTGCCAGTGGGGACCCAATTAAATAAATGCTAGTGACACTATTTGAATATCAAATTGCTTAAAATTGTCTGCAAAATGAAATCCTTTTACATAATTGTAGACCAAAACAGACAAATGGTAAACATTAAAACGGTAACATCTACAAAAAGCAACCAAGCAGCAAAATGTCCATGTGTTCTGACAGAAAAGGCACTGGTTATAATATCTGTTTTAGGATTTTAAGAAGTGATCAACAGTTAACCATAGACTGTGAATACACTGTACCAACCAAGCTAGCAGCTACTGCGAGGGTCAGCTCCACTCTCTCGTCTAAATGGTCACTTCTGGCTCCAAAAAATCAAAGATGGCGACGGTCAAATCATTAAACTAAAGTCTTAAACCAAGGCTGATGTCAAGGTGACTACGTCTATGATGGTATCTTAATTCCAGACAAAAACCTGTTAAGTGGGAGCAATGGGAACTGTTTAAATGAAACAGGATCATACCACAATCTAAAATAAAACAGAATAGACTTAAAAAGCAAGCAAAGGCCTAACTCTAATGGAGGGCTTGTTTGAGATTTGTGTTATTTGTTTAGTTCGTTGTAATGACTTTAATCTTTAATGGATGCTCACTTTGTTAACTTCGAGTGGATGAATGGCACCGAATTAAATACATAAAGCCACAGAGTGATTCATACATGGAACAGAACAAACACTGAAGACGACTGAAGAGATCATATCTCAGAGTTCAGGCCGGGTCCAGGAGAGAGTCGTGATTCAGGAACCCCGGCATGGATGAATACAGCTCTCGTTCTTTCTCCGTCTCCATCTCCGTCTCCATGGTGACGTGTTTGGTCGTCTTGGCATCAGGACTGACATCCTTGGAGACCAGAGCTGTCTTCTTCCCCTCCAGCCAGTATGTTACCATGTCACCTTTCCCCTTGTTAGAGACAGACACATTGCAGAGTGTTACAGGGCAGCTCCCAGTGCTCCCAGCGCTCCCAGTGCCAGACAGAACTGGACTGTGGTGGGACTCGGCTGCTCACCTTGACCTGCAGCATCCCTCGGCACTCCACCACGTAGCCGCCGATCTCCTCCAGCAGGTAAAAGGCGCTGGAGCTGCACTGGATCTTCAGAGCTGTAAAGACACTGACTTTCAAATCTCAAATGTCGGAGCGTCCTTTAATGCAGTGGTTTAACAGCTTTTTAGCTTCTACAGTCAGTGGTACGAGATGTTTCTGCATTACCCACGCTGGTGGACTCCATCCTGGATGCTGTGTTCACTGTATCTCCAAACAGACAGTAACGAGGCATCTTCGTCCCTACGACCCCCGCCACCACCGGACCTAAAGACAGCCAGAGACATTAGTGTAGCAGAAAGACTGATGTAATAATAGATTTAGATTTGCAGCTTGTATAAGTGTTAGTGTGTGTACCGACCGGAGTGTATCCCAGCTCGTATCTGCAGCTGTGTGTTGGGTTTGTGGGGGATCCTGAAGGTGCGACAGACGCCCACCAGATCCAGAGCCATGCTGGCGATCTCTGCTGCGTGGAGGATCCCGTTCTCTAGGGGAACACCGGACACCACCATGTCTACACACAAACACACAAAACGCCTAGCTTTATGAACATTATAGTGTTTTCGGAGTTTCTGGTAATCTTTTCAACCCCATTTACAGTCACACCAGTCAAAAGTTTGGACACACTAAATCATTCAAAGCTGTCATCAAAGCAAAAGGTGGCTGCTTTAAAGAAGCTAAAATGAGGAAGATATTTTGGTTCTTGTTTAACACTTCTTGTTTACTACATGATTTCATATTTGTTATTTCATAGATTGATATATACAGTTTTGTTCTACAATGTAGAAACTGGTTGAAATGCCTTGAATTAATCAGTGTGTCCAAACTTTTGACTGGTACTTCAAATAGCTACATGCATTATTCATTGTCTCCTTGTTTTTAGCAGCCGAAAAGTAGACTGGAAAATATGATTGAAACAAAAATCTGTAGCTAGTAGTAACAGCAGTAGCTAATGGTAACAGTGTGTATGAGACTCACAAGCATCTCCGATGGTTTCCACCTTGTAAACGTCGTAGATGTCAATGATGTCATCAAACGTCGTGTACAGCTTGTTGAGGAAGTCCACGACCTGGTAGGGAGTGCTGCTGCTGGACAGCTGGGTGAAGCCCACAATATCACTGCACACACAAACACAGTCAGTCAGTCAGTCAGTCAGTCAGTCAGTCAGTCAGTCAGTCAGTCAGTTACCTGTATGGTCAGCAGACAGACAGTCATTACCTGAAGAACACGGTGGCGCTGACGTAGCTCTGAGCCTGCGATGGTTTCCCCTGCCGCAGGTCATCAGCTACCTGCCGAGGAAGCATACCTGCAACACAACACATGCACATACATTCTTATATTTACATCTTCAAGGACCTTATGGTTATATTATCACCTGCTACTCTAACCCTGTATTGTTAACATGTGACACAATGAAATTTGAGATGATTAACATGAAAGATGACATCAGTATACTGGCGTCGTACTGTATAGCAGCCTGTCGGTCTTTTGTTTCTCGTGCATCAGATCCTGAGTCCTCTCAGCCACCAAAACCTCCAGATGCTTACTGTATTTCTCCATCTGAAACACAGAGTTTACTATACTGAATAAAAGTTCATGTGCTAAAATAAAACAGAGTCTAATAGATATTAAACATATGAAGAGAATACAATATACTGTATGTGTGTGATACTATGTGACACATTAGGACAAGATTTGATATTGTCACATGCTTATAATTTATATGTGATCTATTACATCTATAATATAGTATGATTATAGTGCATAATGTAAGACATGACATGGGTATTACCAGGTTCATCATCATGTCCACTGGGCTGACTTTGATGGGGTTGATTCGATTAACAAACTTCCTGATTTGTTCAAACGTGGGACGATGGGCGGGGTTATGAGAGCGGCATCGCCGGATCAGCTTCAGAAATACAAACGGGACAAAAGATTGAAACATTTGTCAACCTTGTAGTAGAAAATTTAACATTTCCATGTGTTAAGTACATAAACACACTTCTCCACTTCCATGTATATGTGGAGAAACAATAAAATTAATTCACTGTCTCCAGCATATCATAGTTGAAGCTGAAGACAGGGCATGATACTGAAAAAGCATCCAGTAAGTTAGCTTAACCTCTCATGCAAACAAACTAAAACATTAGCTGTGATTTAAATATCATCTTTCAGAGGTCAGTGCAACTCATGATATAACCAATAAAGCAACTGGAGAATAATGCACATGAACATAGAAATGGTAAAACAAAATATATGAGAATTGAATAATAAACCAAAGATTAAATAAAGGTTGATTGAAAGCAGCTTTAAACAGTCCGAACTCACCTCTACGTAGTCAGCAGGACAGGGACAAGTGTTGTCGGCTTTACAGGAGATCAGCTCAGGTAGAGGAGGACACCAGGCGCACTCCAGGTTAGACTCCTCCACCTGCACAGCAAAATACTTTAAAACGTATTTATAAACGTCTTTTTCAAGACAAGACCAAAAAGGCAGTACATGTAGGCTAATCAATTATCAAAGAAACATCAACTTAGATAAACAGATAAAGACTATTCCAATTAAACTAAATCACATTATGCAGATTAACCAGATTGTGACTCACAGGGACGGGATCACTGCGAGTAGCTATCTCCAGAAGAATGATGGAATAACTGGAAAACACATATATAGGTTACTGGATGTGTGTGTGTGTGTGTGTGTGTGTGTGTGTGTGTGTGTGAGTGTGTGTTTCAATGACATTGTGGGGAATTGATCAGAAAGTGACACTGAGGACAAAACATGGTAGACTTATCACAGTCAGATAGCCATGTATCCATCGTTATGATCAGTTTCTGAGTTCAGATCCAAACTGGACTGACCATTTGTTAACCGTTGTAGATTCTGATCAGTGAGGTCTTTAATCAAAGTCCTGTATTTATATTTAAACTTGCAGAATGTGCACAGAGTTGATAAAGCATCCCCACATTTTAGGATTCAGACCTGGTCGTGGTTTGGCACATTGTGGTTTTCGTGTTACCTGAACACGTCTCCAGCCAACGACGGCTCAATGTTAGAGTTGTGAAACTCGGGCGGCATGTACACCTCCATGAGTCTCTGCTGATAGGTGGAAACAGGCTCCCCCCCGTCGTCCCTGCGATACATCTGCAGCCCATAATCTGACAGGAGAGACAATAAAACTGTCCTATCAGTGTCCAGCACTCCATTGACATCAGACAGTCTACCTCTGATGTCCTGAGTGGTTAAACACTATTTTAGCCATACTCCTTTTTGTACCTGGATTTTTCAGATATTCTAAAACTAATGAACATCGGTATATACAGGTAAACTACAGCACACATTTATATTACCAGTGATTTTGCAGACCCAGCGGTCGTCTAAGACACAGTTTAGAGACTTGAGTCTGCCGTGACAGATCCTGTGTTGGTGGAGGTATGACATCCCTCTGGCAATGTCAGTAGCAAAGGAAAACCTGGCACACAGAATTCATTACAGTGAATAACAGTGTTGTCATTTTAATTAAATGAACATGTTAACAGGTGTTTATGTGCCTACCTGAAGCCCCAGTTAAGCGGGATCTCATCGTTAAGCAGGACGTCGTTAAGGCTTCCTTTTGGGCAGTACTCCGTCACTATAGCAACATTTGGCACCTCAACACATCCACCGATGAACTTACACAGGTTGGGGTGATCGAGCTCCCTGAAGACAGAAACAGAGAAACAATATATGTGTTATACTACAGGCTCATATTTTGAAAGGATGCCAAGTCTGTGTGTGTGTGTGTTTACCTGACTTGTTTGACTTCCTGTCTGATGGTTTTGGAGAGAGAAAAAGACTTTGTTTGGATCCTCTTGATGGCCACCGCCCTGCCGTCACTGAAGAAGAAAGTTATATTATTACACACAATGTTTTCTAACATGTAAACACTCAGGAACATTTGAGAACTGTCTGTAAATCTTTAAACCAACTAGTAACATCCGTGGTCATATTTCAATCTGGTAATTTTGGGTTTGTTTGATAGATGTATTTTAAAAAGCCTTGCTGGTACCAAAGGTTGGAAAGCAAAGTTGGCCATTGTTCCTGCATTATTCCCAATTAAACCCAGTCATAACTCCTAACTGGCAGCATGGACTGTGTTGACAGCATGAATGTGGTTTAAGTAGACAGGTAGGTAGTTAAGCAGGTAGGCATACTATATCCCAGTGCAGGTGAAAGGTGTTTTTCGGGTCCCTGGTTGTCCCATACAGGAGCTGAGAGCACTCACACAGCTGGTGTTACTGTCACTGTTCCCCACTGGGACACTCATTATACTGCCCATGGTCAAACGAGCCTCCTGATCTGTAGAGAAAGTGAATTCATGTTTCATACCGACATCATGAAACCATTTGGAATATGTCCAACAACAAATATCAACAGAAAAAGAAGAAACTTTTGTTGCATTCCTTCTTTTTTATGCTCACAGACAGTTATAGAAAAGGTTTTTGCAGTTGCAGATATGTTTAGACTGGTTTCAGACGTGTTTAAACCAGTTTAAGATCATATGAATCAGACCCACTCAGACCAGTGCTAAACCTGTCAAGTTCCAGACCAATGTTGACACATTCAGATGTGTTTTTGCCCTTTTTGTCAGGGCCCGGTAGTTTTGTAATGTATTGTGAGTTTTTTGTCTTGTCTACTTCCTGTTTTATTTTGGTATGTCTTGTCTTACTTCCTCCCTTCCTGTTTGCCTCCCTTCCCCTGATGTGTTTCACCTGTGCCTCGTTATCCAGTGTATATATGTGGTATGCTCTTTCCCTTCTGTGCCAGATTGTCTTGTCAGTTCCCTGCCAGAGTTCCAGCGTTATCTCAGTTTAGATTCTTGGTGTTCTTGACCAGTTTTTGCCTTTTGGATTCCGAATTTTTGCCTAGTGATTTTGGACTTCCTAGTTTCTGACTTTTGGACTGAATTAAACGACTTGAGAACTCTTCATCCCTGTGTCCTGTCTCTGCATTTGAGTCCACTTGGTCTGTGCCTGATAGTTTTTAGATCAGTCCCACGTCTCTTCTGGCCAGGTTTCAGAGTACTTTCCTGCAGAATAAACTAGTTTCAAGTAGTTTAAACCAGTTTGATCTGGATTGTTGCAGTACCTTGTTTTATCATTGTAAAGTCAATGATCCAGCTCTCGTCCCACAGCAGCTTCTGCTTCTGGTACCGCAGCCACTACAAACATACAGGTCAGGTGAGCTGATATTTATTACTGGGTTATTTGGGTTTCTGTCAGTGTATGTGTGCTGTGCTGTGTTGTGTTGCGTGAGTTCTCACCACAGCGGTCAGTATGACACAGAGGCACAGCAGGCTCAGCGGCAGGCCGATGGCCAGCTTTGTGGCCGGGGTCATGGGGCAATCACCACAATCAGCTGGACAGGTGGAACAAAGCTCTGCCTCCTCACACACTCCATCACCACAAACTTAGAGGGGAGAGAGGAATGAGTAGCTACTTGTTGTAATTTCTATTATTATCAACGCTATGTTTGGAGCACTGGAACGATATAACGATGGTAAACTGTTTAAGATAGCCGGAAAAAACTTAATACCTGTCTGCCCTCCTCTTTTACCACACCAAACCCAAGTATGACCTTAAACCCAAAGATAAGTTTCTGATGTCTAAACATTACCATTTCTGTTCTTTTTGCTAAACTAGTCACATAACACTTAAACATACCCACATAAAATTACCCTCTGTGCCTTTGGAACAAGTTGCTGACCAAAGGGACATGGGACACGTATAGATATAACGTACCAACAGCAGGCAGCACGGTGCTCTTAGCCTCCAGAGCAACCTGCATGTTACCAACTCGTATATGAGCGATGAGTGAGGTGAGTCCAGCATGGAAAAGGACCACCTGTAAGACAGAGCAATGAGTTTTATTCTTGTGTTTGGAGGAGAATTTTTAGTGAGCTTTGTTTTGTTCGGGCTCATAAATCCTATATAGAAAGTGTATGTGATATAGAATTATACCTAAATAAACTGGACTGTGTTACCTTAGCGGACCAGTTGGTCTGGGTCATCTTGCCCGAGGTAGAGATGGTGTGTGTGAAGATTTTTCCATCGTCAGGAATCCAGGGACCACAGATGCTCTCTGAGGTCTGACAGAAGTGAAAACATTGTGGATCCATGTTCAAACTTAACATTTGTTGTTTTACTGTCTTTTAAAATGCTCACAGTTTAGTTTCTTTAATGATCATTGGTTTAATTTCTTTTTAAAATGTCATTTATTTAGACGGTGTCACTTTAAATATTTGCTGACATGTAGAAGATAAAATTGACTGAGTACATTTCCCCTATGACTGTCCTTTACTGTGCAGTTGAGAGGTTCTGGTACTTAAGTCGAGTATTTTCAGAGCATCACTTTGGAGGGTAATATTGCTTAATCATGGTACTTATCTGACGGAGGAATTAACACTTACTTATTCAAATTTTACATTCAAGATGAGATAACATCTTACATCTAACATTAATCATATCTGTCTGGTTTCTAACTGAATGATGCATTTGGTTGAAACCTGCAGTCTTATTTTCTTAAATGCCAGTAAATAAAAATCAGTGAACAGGACTTCTCCAGAAGAAAACACAGATTGAGTTCCAGAAATCCTTGCATTTACGACTGCTTTGAATGGCTTTATTGAGAATTTTAATATTCCCTAATTCGGTGAAATGATGGTAATTGGATTAATCTAAACTGTGCTTTTTATTTGAGACAGAAGAAGCTCAGATTACAACTCAAATATAGAGAATGTGACTTCATTCTCTGCTCAGGACACCATAATCCACTTCATCTTTACATAGCAAATAATTGTTTGCCGACATCTGAATGTCATTTGTTGCATCTTTAACGTTGCATTACATTATATTTTGGAGTAATCTCTGGTTTGTACCATGTGTCCCAGCGGACAGGAGTGGATGTTAGCGTGATGAATGCAGCAGTTGTCTCCGTCGGCATCTTTCCAGTTGGCAGGACAGTCGTGATGTTCGCAGAACTTTCGAGCCTGTTCGGCATTTTCTATCAAACTAAACACATAAACACAGCAGACCATCTGTAAGAACAAGACTTTACAACGTAGAGAAGTTTAAGCCGGTCAGTCACGTTTAAACCCAGCTTAATCAGTAGTAGAGAATAAATGCTTGTGTTAACCTTTGAGTAAAGACTTGGTTTTCAACCGCCCACTGGTAGAACGAGTCTTGGGCTGTTACCGAGTATGTGACGCTGAACACCTCCCCACTCTTAATCAGTTCTGGAGGACGAAGCACCCAGGCCATCTCCAGACCTGAGAGAGATTAACCAGCAATCAGACAGATAACCAGTGTTTATGCTTATAAAACGTCTGTATCTACTGTACATGTTAAAACTATAGCTCAAAGAGTGCAACTGAGGTTCAAAGAGACAAAATTAGCATTATTTCCATGGTAGTAGTGAATCAATGTAGCTTACTGACATGTTTTTATTGTTTTAAGACAACAGTGGAGGTCTACGGCACATCAGGATAACTGATAGTAGGTCAGTTTGACTCTACAATGGAGGAAAAATATAGAAAATCTCCAGAGTTTTTCTTTGAACTAACACAGAGAGGGAAAATCTTATTTTTTACTAAAACTTAAACTGTTTTATTAAGTTATATACATTTAAATTCTTGCAAATAAAGGGGTTTATCATGAAAAAGCCACATAAAATGCAGAATTCTGTTGTTTTAACCCTTAAATCACCTATAATTGCCTTGATAAAGACGCAATATTTTATGCTCAATCATGTTATGATATTATAATTTTAAAAAAAAAACAAGATCTCAGATGTCCTCTCACCTCCACAGTTGATCATATTGTACTCGTTGGGTTTGTCCAGAGGCCAGCAGTCGTACTCGCTGTTATCCAGATCGTGCCAGCAGCACACAAGACCAACGCAGCAAACACACACCTGGAAACAACACACACAAACACACACACACGAACACACACACGAACACGATCAATGAGCAGGAACAAAAAACTGACAACTCAAAAATCAACCAAATTGCAATTAAACCAATAAAGATTCATTTTTAGTTTCTTAGTTAATAGCTACATCATATTTATTGATTTCAGGATAAAGAAAAAAGATCGGCAAGGCTTTTATCAACACAACAAAACAAACAAATTTATGTAGAAAAAATAAAAATAATGATGAGGATGATAAAACAGTGTAAAAAATCTGCTTTGCTTCAATCTGAAAGGGTTTTACAATGTAATTACAATAAGAGCATTTAAGTATTTAAGTTGTATTTAAGCTGAAAAAACATAAAATACAAAGGTTTTCTTTTATAAAGGAATAATTAAATGTTTGTAATGTCTGTGACTAATCTGACATTTAACTAAACATCCCAATAAATCTTAAATTGACAGATAATTTTTCTCTGTCTTACCCAGAGCAGAAACCAGAGTCTTTGCCTCGTCTTCATGTTGCTGTTGATGGACAGACGGAGACAGATGACTGTGGACGTCTGCAGCTTCTGACTGACTGATGTGGAGAGCTGGAGGATGGTCGAGAGAGGCAGGGTTAAGGTTAGAGAGAGAGAGGGGTTGTATATGGAGCTGATTAATGTTTCACTGCCATCTAGTGGCGATTACTGTTAATGCACTAATATTTTCTAAGAATTTAAATTCACTCATCTTGAGCAGGTTTGACTATTATAACAATCAATTCTAACAGAAACAAAAAATACAGTATGTACATGTTACTCCTATTCTCAAACCTCTGCAGTAAGTCAGAGAAATGGTTTTAAGATTCTGCTCCGTGTCTACACATTTATTTATATGATTATTAAAAGTGAAGCATCAACGTTAGAGCAGCATGTTACTGTTGTAGCTGTACTAAACTGGACTAAACTAGCTAACGGTATACTTTATGTACAGTTAGCTAGTTTAGTCCAGTGGTTCCCAACCTAGGGGTGGGGCCCCTCCAAAGGGTCAGCACATAAATATGAGGCTGCTGAGATGATTAATGGGAAAGAAGACAAAACTTTTTCTCTAGTCTTTGATTTTTGCTGAAATATTGGATCATTTGAACATTTATGAAATGAAAGCATGTGAGAAGTTTAGAGGGAAGAATCAGTATTTGGTGGAGCTGTTAACAACTCATAGACATCTGAGATGTGAGCCGACTACACACTGCTGACTGGTTTCATCTTTAACAATGTGTTGTATTTTAAAAGCTTGTTATATTTTCCATTGAGTCAAATCTGCATCTGAAAAGTAACTAAAGCTGTTAAATACATGTAGTGGAGTAGAAAGTACATCACATGGAAATACTACAGTAAAGTACTAGTACCTCTAACTGTACTACAGTAAAGTACAAGTACCTCTAACTGTACTACAGTAAAGTACTAGTACCTCAAACTGTACTACAGTAAAGTACAAGTACCTCAAACTGTACTACAGTAAAGTACTAGTACCCAAACTGTACCACAGTAAAGTAAAAGTACTTCAAACTGTACTACAGTAAAGTACAAGTACCTCAAACTGTACTACAGTAAAGTACTAGTACCTCAAACTGTACTACAGTAAAGTACAAGTACCTCAAACTGTACTACAGTAAACTAAGTACCTCAAACTGTACTACAGTAAAGTACTAGTACCTCAAACTGTACTACAGTAAAGTACTAGTACCTCTAACTATACTACAGTAAAGTACTAGTACCTCTAACTGTACTACAGTAAAGTACTAGTACCTCTAACTGTACTACAGTAAAGTACAAGAATCTCTAACTGTACAGTACTTGAGTAAATGTACTTGGGTCTAGTTACTAACATGTCAGCAGGTTAGTGACTTAATTTCCTGACAAATGAGCTCGAGCTGTTTACTGTCAACACGAGCGAACATACACACGCGCCCACCGTCAGTGTGTGTTTACGTCAAAGCGTCAGAGTGTGTGTGTGTGTGTGTGTGTGTGTGTGTGTGTGTGTGTGTGGATGAAGAACTTCCCCTCGTGCCTCCCACTGTCCACCGGCACGCGACACCACAATACGTTCGAATTCTAGACGGGCCAATCACGGAGCGCACGCGGAGGATTCTCTTCTATTCTCTCGCTCACCTTCAGAACGTTCGTGTTCGCGCGCCGTGTGCTCGTGCTCTACGTCAGTCACCGCAGTCTTTTTTTCGACTTTAATTGAACGTCTTATTGTCTTAAATCACGTGTTTGACCGAAACTTACCGGCGCGTCTTCTCTCACTTTATCTATATTATAGTTCAGAATATTCTAACTCTATTTTTTCACCTTAAAAACTAATTGAATGTGATAACTGCGTGTTTTTTTAACGTCTCACCGTTTAATGTTCATTTACTGGATTATTTAATATCATATTTCTGCTCGTGCGCTGCCGCCGTGCTGTGATGTTGTGTCAGACCGTTTCCAGAGGTGGATATTAGTTTGTTTTATTGTCCCGGGTCGGACCGGACCGGCTCTGTTGGGGTCCCGTGTTACAGGATGCTGCTGATCCGGGTCAGCCTGGCTCTGCTGTCCTGGTTCTGTTCATGGAGCCGTGGCCAGGACTACGACAGGTCAGGATTTACCTCTGAATATGAACACAAACAGACTGGTACTGTATACTGAATGTAAAGTTGGGATTATAGGGTTATATGACTCACGTGATCTATAGTGCATTTCATTAATTACCTGTAACATTAGTGATAAAGAGAAATGTAGGCTAATTTGTTGGTGTTTTGTTCACTGCATACTCAACATATTTTGAGTAGATATTATTGCAGTATTCATAGTAGTTATAACAATAATCTATATTTGTATCACACCTGTCAATCAGCTCCAAGTGTTTTTAACAAAGACACAGAAGCACCAAGTTCAAGCTTCATGTTAAAAAAGACATAAAATGAAGTTAAAAACATGTTAAACACATTTATGTAACATCAGATGGAAATGAAACCTTTTAGCAGCACAATGCTGCAATTTTGAGTACTTATTACTTCATTTTTTGCAGCTTTTAATTTATTTTCCTGCATTTATCTGACAGCTGTAATTACTACTGTTACATGTGGTTTTAGTTCTGGTCTGAATACTTTACTGTTTTACTGCCATCAACTGTGTAATTATTGAGACTTCTCTTCTAACTGCTTTCGTTTGCTTCACATTGGACTCACTGATGCTGTCTGATCTGCAAAACACAATGAATCATGAGTCATTAAGAGCTGTTAGTGGAGGAGGATAAAGACAGATGAAGAGTTACACTGAACTGAAGTCAGAATGAGCATCATGGTGTCAGAGGTGGGGTGAAATGGCAAGGAGAGGAAATAATGATGGAAGACTGGGAGACTGGGACAGACGGAGGACAAAAGTGGTGTAAAGCGTGACGGGAAAGAAAGAAAGTATGTAAGGGGGGTGGAGGGTGGAGTGGGGGGGGTTGGTGGAAAAAGCAGAGTACACCTCCGTCCCCCCGCTGATATAATTCATGTTGAGACAGGCAGGTGGAAACAGGAGATGAAGAGCGAGGAGCAGACACTCAGACACTCTGCAGCCGGTCTGAACTGGAACTTTAACACTCAGCTGCCTCTGAACATGACATTTTACATTTCACCCTCCTTTTATTACACTTTCACACTCTGGGTTTATAAAGATCAGCTGATGTCGGCCGCTAAAGAACAAACAACCATGAACTCTGAAGATGTATATATATATATATGTGTGTGTGTGTGTGTGTGTGTGTGTGTGTGTGTGTGTTAATGTGTGTGTTAATGTGTGTCTTGTAGCTGGGTGAACCAGCCGGTGTTGTCCAATGGTCTCTGTCGCTACGGCAACAGCGTGGAGTGTTGTTGGGGCTGGAGACCGATGGACTGGGGACGCTGTCAACGTGAGGACACTAAACACACAACATAAAAAATGCAGTTTGACGAGATTTAGACGAGTTATTATAAATCCTGTTAACTTTCATTAAAACCACCTCAGAGAAACTTTAAATCGACACTGCAGATATCTCTCTGGACAAGACTACACTGTAAGAAATAGGAGACACTTATTTAAAGGACACATATTCTTCACATCTGCATCTCTATATTAATATTCTGAGTCTCTACTGGAATAAAAACTCCTTATTTATCTTCTACTGGTCCTTTATGCAGCCGCTCAGTTCAGCCTCTGACTGTTAACAGGCCGTTTTAGCTCCTGTCTCTTTAAGGGAGAAAAAAATAGTTCATTTATACTGATGATTAAATACCTGAAATGTATATTAACTGTGTGTGTGTGTGTGTGTGTGTGTGTGTGTGTGTGTGTGCGTGTGCGTGTGTAGCTTACTGTCAGCAGGGCTGTAAACACGGAGAGTGTGTTGGACCGGACCGATGCAAATGTCACCCAGGATACACCGGCAAGGCCTGTAACCAAGGTAACCGTGTGTGTGTGTGTGTGTGTGTGTATGTGCTTGTTTTGCTGTATTTGTGAGGACCTGTTTGAAGCCTGTGTGGGGACATGGTGGTCTGTTTGAAGGTTCAGATTAGATTCAGAGTCCTCACAGGTATAGAGGGACAAACGTTCGGGTGTGTGCCGGCCTCACAGACGTTTGATTTCCCATCATGCCTCTGAGAAAAAGAGAGCAGACACATTCTTGTCATGCTTGTTTGACCTGCAAAGGCGTGTTTTACCTAAAGACCCCCAAAACACACACACACACACACACTCTGCTGTTTCCAAACTAAGACCAAGACACACAAACACTCAGGCGTACTCCACCCACCAACACACACTCAAGCACACGCACATACACACACACACACACACACACACACACACATACAGTGTTAATCTCCTGATTAGAGACTACATTATGAGTCATATCCTGACTATAAAACAACATCTGGCTTTAAACTGAAGCATTTACACACACTCTGTAATATAACACTGCACACACACACACGCACACACACACACACACACATACACACATACACACATACACACACACACACACATACACACAAACACTTGAAATGCTCTTTGTGACCTGTGGAGCAGAGTGTCAAAGGTTAATCCAACAATTTGACAAGGTGAGTGAAAGCAGAGAAGATGTTCCTCCAGTTCAATGTTTAATGGTGTGTGTATGTGTGTGTGCGTGTGTGTGTGTGTGTGTGTGCGTGTCTCAGACCTGAACGAGTGCGGTCTGAAGCCTCGGCCCTGTAAGCATCGCTGTATGAACACGCCTGGCAGCTACAAGTGTTACTGTATGGACGGATACATGCTGCAGCCGGATGGGAGCTGCAGGAGTGAGTTTATACACACACACACACACACACACACACACACACACACACACACACACACATATAAACACACGTACACACAACAACCACACACACATGTATTTATTTATTTTAACCCACGAGTGTCCAAACAGATTCAGGATGAAGTGAAAAAGTTTTATAATTGCTTCCAGATGCTCGAACCTGTTACCATGCCAACTGTCAGTACGGCTGTGAGGTCATCAAAGGGGCGGTCCGGTGTACCTGTCCGTCGCCGGGGTTACGGCTGGGACCCGACAGACGCACCTGTGTGGGTGAGTCAGTCGTTCAGTCTGTGGAGATCGATACCGAAGTCGAGTTTATCCTCAACCGTCTCTCTCTCTCTCTCTCTCTGTCTCTCTCTCTCTCTCTTTTTCTCTCTCTCTCTCTCTCTCTCTCTCTCTCTCTCTCTCTCTCTCTCTCTCTCTCTCTCTGTCTCTCTCTCTCTCTCTCTCTCTCTCTGCAGACATTGATGAGTGTGTGTCGGGTGGTGGTGTGTGTCCTCGTCGCAGGAAGTGCATGAACACGTTCGGCAGCTTCCTGTGTAAATGTCACCTCGGCTTCAAACTCACGTACATCAACGGACGCTACAGCTGCATCGGTGAGGCTGAAATATCTGATATGGTTTCTTATTGGAAGCTGATTTCACAAGAAGGTTTTTAATAGTCATGAAAGGGTTAAATATTGTTTTCTATCCAATAATCATGGTTATAAAATGTTTTATGTGATTTGAGCAAAATTTGGCGGGAAAATCCCGAATTTTATTGTTCCAGACTTCTGATGTTAATCGATCTGTTGATCTACGTCCAGTCAATGATTAATGACTTATTAGTTATATTTAGGGCTGTCAAACGATTGATTTTTTTAATCGAGATTAATTGCAGAATTTCCATAATGTAAAGCATTTCTTACCAGAGTGTCTTAACTGGGAATCAATCACGGCTCTGCTGCGACTCCCACACTCCAAAATGGTCCTTTGGTGGAGCTGAGGCTGGCTTGGCTGCACCTGGGTGTTTAGCGTGGAGGTGCTAACTCAAACTCCACGTACTCCGGTGGTAGTTAAACTCCGTTTGACACAGGTTGCATTTTACTTTTGACTTGTCAACTGAAGCGTCTGGAAGTGTTTTAAAGTTAAACAAGCCGCCGAGGACGACTTCAAGGAGTACAAGCCTTCTTCAATGCAGTATGATGTTCATTTGGGACATTTTGGCCTCCCTGATTTTATATGTGACGATAAAGCAGGGTATGCATTAGGGCGTGGCTACGTCCTGATTGACAGGTTGATTCTTATTTACAGTCTATGGTTGAGTGTTAGATTAGCGCCACCTGCTGTTTATCTGCTGATATTTATACAACAGGAGTGAATGGAAACAGTCTTTTGCTAATCTTCTAACAATGGTTTCTGTGGTTTCAGATAAAGACTCTCGGCCGTTCTGCTCTTTGAATCCGTCTTCTCCAAAGTGCCGCTGTAAAGACGGCAGCTGTAAAGGTAACAGCGTCTCCTCCTCCTAACCCTAACCTTCCTCGTCTCCTCCTCCTCCTAACCCTCCTCCTCCTCCTCCTCCTCCTAACCCTAACCTTCCTCCTCCTCCTAACCCTTACCTTCCTCCTCCTCCTCCTAACCCTAACCTTCCTCCTCCTCCTCCTAACCCTGACCCTCCTCGTCTTCTCCTCCTAACCCTAACCCTCCTCGCCTCCTCCTCCTAACCCTAACCCTCCTCCTCCTAACCCTGACCCTCCTCGTCTTCTCCTCCTAACCCTAACCCTCCTCGCCTCCTCCTCCTAACCCTAACCTTCCTCTTCGTCTTCTCCTCCTAACCCTAACCCTCCTCGTCTCCTCCTCCTCCTAACCCTCCTCGTCCTCCTCCTCCTAACCCTAACCTTCCTCCTCCTCCTCCTAACCCTGACCCTCCTCGCCTCCTCCTCCTCCTAACCCTAACCCTCCTCGTCTCCTCCTCCTAACCCTAACCCTCCTCCTAACCCTAACCCTCCTCGTCTCCTCCTCCTAACCCTAACCCTCCTCCTCCTAACCCTCCTCCTAACCCTAACCCTCCTCCTCCTCCTAACCCTAACCCTCCTCGTCTCCTCCTCCTAACCCTGACCCTCCTCCTCGTCTCTCAGGGTCACACATACATGCATCATCTCTCCTGTAGTTTCCCTCCAGCTCTCTCCTGTCTCTCCGTTAGCTGTAATAATGATCATGATGTCATCTTTTCTCGCTCTTTAGTTAAATGTTGTCGTCTTTACTGGTTTTCCTGGAGAAGCCGCTCTGAACTCGTCTGCTCACTGAAACATGACAATAGATTTTTAGTTATTTTGATGTTTTGTGTAATTTTTCATGTTTTCATGCTGAAAAAGTCGATTTTAGACCAAAAATCTGAGCCGCTACTTTCTGTCTGTTTTCACTCAGCGATACCCAGAATCCCTCTGGAGCCTCCGAGACCCAGAACTACAACAACTACAACAACTACAACAACTACAACTCCCATCACCACCACCACCACCACTACCACTACTACTATTAGTACTACAGCACAGCCAACCACTACGGTCCCCACGACGACCATCACCATAGCAACAACTACTCTGGCTGCTACAACCACCACTTCAACACCTACTACTACACCTGTTACTACACCTGTTATTACTACTACTACACCTGTTACTACTACACCTATTACTACTACACCTGTTACTACTACACCTGCTACTACACCTATTACTACTACACCTGTTACTACACCTATTACTACTACACCTGTTACTACACCTATTACTACTACACCTGTTACTACACCTGTTACAACTACACCTGTTACTACACCTATTACTACAACTACACCTGTTATTACTACTACTACACCTGTTACTACTACGCCTGTTATTACTACTTCTACACCTTTTACTACTACTACAGCACAGCCAACCACTACGGTCCCCACGACGACCATCACCATAGCAACAACTACTCTGGCTGCTACAACCACCACTTCAATACCTACTACTACACCTGTTACTACTACTACAACACTTCTTACTACATCAGAAACCACTCCTCTTATTATTACTACTACTACACCTGTTGTTACTACAACACCTGTTACTACGCCTGTTACTACTACTACACCTATTACTACAACAACACCTGCTACTACTACGTCCAGTACTGTTCCAAGTACTGCACCACCTTTACCTACAACCACTGTGAGTACATCTGCTCCTGTGCCAACTACAACCCAACTGGATACAACTACAACTACAACTACGGCAATGACGACAACGCCAACGATCGCTACCACAGTCGCCACGACGACCACCACCACCGTTTCCATGGCAACAACCACAGTGAACAACAAGATCAACAAGGACGTGACGCAGAAACAGAGAGGAGACGTTCACAGTGAGTAACAGAAAAACAGTCGACAATGTCAGGGATCGAGCAGTGAGACAATGAGGACACAGGAATATAAATTCAAAAGAATAGGGTTTTATTTACCCCAAAAATGAAATCTTATACAAAAACCAAGGCAAACTATAAAAGAGGTCAACAAAAGATAACTAAACCCCAAATCCCCAACTATGGCACAGCAGGAAGTAGTCCAGCCTGATGAGCTTGGCCACCCTTGAGCACTCCACCCTTAGCCCCGCCTTTTGGTCCACCAGAAAGAGGCCTCACAACCACGGTAACTCAAACAAAAGAAAGAAATTATTAATACAACAGAAAATTCTACAAAAGGTTCAAAATAAACAAACTTCTAAATCAAATAACTGTGTGGTGTGATAGTGTAATGTTAACTGTTTGGTGTGGTTGGCTGCAAATTAAATTAACCTGTGTAGGAAATCAAACTGAAGTGGAGAGTGAGTGGATTAGATTTTACCATGGTGTGGCTGTGGCCATCACAAACAATTATCATTCATAAGTGATTAACTATTGAAGTGATGTCTTAAAGTCACACAGCTTCTTAAAGGTGAATATTTGCTGTTTTCTATCATTGATGAGATATTTGAAGATGCAAGCTTGAGCTCTGGGAACATTTTCACTATTTCAACAACAAAACAAAAGATGATGTGATAAATGATAGAAAAGAATCGTTACTTATCCTTTTTAATCGTGTGTGTGTTGCAGTCCCTCGTAACCCGGGTCAGAACCAGGTCTGGGAGTTTGACATCGAGTTGGGAAACACGGCAGACGAAGCCAAAGACGATCCTGGTGAGATGATTTTCTTTTCCCTGTAAGATAGTTTTTATGACTTGTGTTGAACTCTGGGACATTGTCTTCATCATATGTGATCTTATTAACTGCCTGGACGACTGATTTGATGTTTTATGGATTTTATGAATCTTACTGATGGACTGCTCTGATTGCTCAAGTATTGCTCAGTCTGAATGTCATTACTTTATGATTCTGTTGCTTTGTGTGACTGACTGGTTGTAATTTGGTGTCCAGTGTGAAGTAGTCTGTCAGTCATCTGTTACGTACTTGGTGTGTTTCAGAGGTCGGAGTATTTCACTGTTCCTTCGATCACGGAGTCTGTGATTGGATGTCTGACAGAGACGGTGACCTGCAGTGGGAAACTGTTCACACCTCTGAAGGTAACGAACACTTCTCATACAACATAGTTCATCATTTTCTCCGTCAGACTGTATTTATTGTATATTGTGTTCTGTCACTCAGGCGGACGTTACCTGTCTGTGCCAGAGCTGAAGGCGGGACAAAGGAGCATCCGTGGCGCTCGATTGGCCGTCCAAATAGTCCCGCCCTGGAACCATGGCGACCTGTGTTTCTCCTTCTCTCATTGGTTGACGGGGCATCACGTGGGCGTGCTGCAACTCTTTATCCGAAAGAAAGGACGAACCCAAAGGTAGCCGAGAAGATAGTTTAAATATTAATAATTTAAAAAATCAAATGTTGAATCTGTTTCCTCTGATCGGTGGAGTCTTGTTCCTGATTGGCTGTTGCAGGTATAGTCCCGCCCTCTGGAGCAGGACAGGTGGACACGGCTGGAGACAGACGCAGGTTACCTTGACGACGCACGCTCTGGACAAGGTGAGACACACGTGAGCTAAAGACGAGTTTCCTGTGTTAGCGTGTGTCGACGCTGATTACAGGTGTGTGTGTGTGTGTGTGTGTGTGTGTGTGTGTGTGTGTGTGTGTGTGTGTGTGTGTGCAGGTGTTGCTGAAGGCCGAGCGAAGGAAAGGACGACGAGGACAAATCGCCGTGGATGATGTCAGACTGAGACGGGGGGCGTGTCGATGACATCACAGCGTCCTCACACAAACGGACAATTTAAAACTTTTCAAAACTGATGAATCAGAGATAATTTAAAAGACGAAGCTGCTGTTTTTTTATATATAACAATAAATCCTGTAAACTGTTTGACGTTCAGCAGTTTCTAGATGAATTTCTTCGTTGCTTCGTTATTTAAACTCTTTCTGAGAAGGAGGAAAAAAAACTAAAAGACTAAAAACACTAACTCAGCAGAGCGACAGAGGAACTCCTGTGACCTTTGACCTTCAGCGTTCAGATGGAAACGAAGTCAAACATTCACTGAAACTGAACTTTGCTTTTATTTTTGTAAGTGAAATATTCTCAGAGGGTTTTTTATTGTTTAACAGAGTTCTTTCTTCAGCCTCCGACCAAGTAAACATGTTGTTTAGTAGGGCTGTCAAACGATTAATTTATTTAATCGAGATTAATCACAGAATTTCCATAGTTAATCGCGATTAATGGCGTTTTGAATAGCATGTTTAAAATCCTGTTATTTTCCATTTGAAGGCAGTTTTAAGCCCATAATGTAAAGCATTTCTTACCAGAGTGTCTTAACTGGGAATCAATCACGGCTCTGCTGCGACTCCCACACTCCAAAATGGTCCTTTGGTGGAGCTGAGGCTGGCTTGGCTGCACCTGGGTGTTTAGCGTGGAGGTGCTAACTCAAACTCCACGTACTCCGGTGGTAGTTAAACTCCGTTTGACACAGGTTGCATTTTACTTTTGACTTGTCAACTGAAGCGTCTGGAAGTGTTTTAAAGTTAAACAAGCCGTTCAAAAGTCCAGTAGCTCTCTTCCATCAGTGCGGTAGGTTTACTGCAGGAGGCCACTTCAAAGCATAGCGCTACAGCTAGAGGAGCCGTCTACGGGAGGGAAGGGAAGGAGGGAGGAAGGAAGGAAGGAAAAGAAGACGACAAGGAGGAAGGGAGAAAGGAAGGTAGGAAGGACAGACGGAAGGAAGGAAAAGAGGAAGAAGGAAACTGGGCCGCGGTAGGTTTATTGCAGGAGGCCACTTCAAAGCATAGCGCTACAGCTAGAGGAGCCGTCTACGGGGGAGTAGAAGGGACAAAAAGGCTTGACACATTAAAATGAGATTAAAAAAAATTAATGCGTTATGGATTGCATTAATCTGATCACGATTAACGCGTTAACGCTATTGTGAGATAAATAACTGTTATTATAAGTTTGTTTGTCATTATAATGAATTTTTTAACAGCTTATTTGTCTTTCATGGGAAATAAACAATGATTTTACATCTTTTCTTTAATATCACCAGCTTATCTAGACATATAAATAACATCGCTAACTGTTGCTGACGTGTTTAGTTATTTGTGTCATTAACAAGATTAAAACACATACTGATATAATTCAGTGTGACTTAATAATAATTATAACTTTATTTCATACAATAAATGCAGCTCAGAGTGTTTTAAAACATCCAACTAGTGCCTCATATTCAAGGAGCATGAAACTATTTTAAAAAACAAACAAACATTGATGTAATAAAAGATGGAAAATAAAACAGTAATAGTATAAATAGTAGCCTACATGCTAAAAGTCATTCAAAGTGTTTTTATTGCTTTCAAATGTCAAAATCAGTCAAATTTGAGCTGATGGTTAAATTATAGGAGGTGCAACAGTCTCACTGCTGCTGTCATTAATGAGCCACAGGAAGTCAGGATCCAAACCACCTGACACAAGAACAGCAGCTAATATTCAACGTTTTTATGATTGAACGACCAAATTAATCAAAAGTTACTCCATTTAATCTTCATTAGGAACAAAGCAGCCTCTGTCAGTGCAGGTGTAGACGCTCCACCCCAATACTTGACCTCTGACCTTTAACCTGCAGGTAGAGAGAGGAAGAGGAAGGAGGAGGAGGGCGGTAACACATCTGGTGATTTGTGTGTTTAACATCTGCTTTAGAAACACACACACACACACACTCTCTCTCTCTCTCTCTCTCTCTCTCTCTCTCTCTCTGGGCGGAGCGGCAGGAAACCTGATTTGTAGTTTTACTGCGAGCTCGACAGATTCTTCAGTTTATAGACACACAACATACATGAGACGAGTTAAACCTGTGATTTAGCTTCCTGTGTGTGTGTGTGTGTGTGTGTGTGTAATCACCTCTCCTCTCTCTCTGCCTGTTGCTGCCTCCTGCTGGTGATCACGAGCAGTTAATCCACCAATCAACCGTGTCTCTGATGAATCAATAAATCTAATGGTAATACAAGTTGAAAAATTGACTTAAAAAGTTCCTCAGAGTCCAAGTTGACGTCTTTAAACAGCTTTAAAACACAGTGAGTTCATTCAGTTATTGATCAGTGTCAGCAGTCGTATTAAAGGAGCAGAACTGAACTGTGACAGAAATAAAGAGGAAACACTTTGATGCGAAATTAGACGATTTTTTTTTTTTTTTTTTCCCCTTGAAGGCTGGAATATGGTGATTTTGTGTTATTCCGGTAGCACATATACTAAAAGTGGAACGATACAGAGAAGATTGGACTGGCCCATATGAAGATTAACTTCTCTATATCGTTTCCATTTTAGTACATGTGCTACTGTTGTACGTGTGTTACTCCGGTAGCACATCTACTAAAATTGGAACGATCTTAGATTAAGGGGCCAGGCCAATCTTCTCTGTATCGTTCCAATTTTAGTACACGTGCTACCGGAATAACACAAAATCACTATATTCCAGCCTTACATCGGGCTGAATGGCCAAACTTCTCTGTATCGTTCCAATTTTAGTAGAGGTGCTACCGGAGTAACACACTCCAGTAGCACATCTACTAAAATTGAAACGATACAGACAAGTTAAGCCATTCATCCAGATGTGAAGTTGGACCAGCTGTGGCTCAGGAAGTAGTCAAAGCATGTTTACCTCCTTTAATTGTACTCTTTAAAAAGTAACACAAACAGCTTTAAAACACAGTAAGTTCATTCAGTTATTGATCAGTGTCAGCAGTCGTATTAAAGGAGCAGAACTGAACTGCGACAGAAATAAAGAGGAAACACTTTGATGCGAAATTAAACGCTATTTTTTTTTTTTATAGGAGCCAGTCCAATCTTCTCTGTATCGTTCCAATTTTAGTACGCGTGCTACCGGAATAACACAAAATCACTATATTCCAGTCTTACACCGGGCTGAATGGCTGTTGTTCCACTTTTAGTACATGAAACGATATAGAGAAGTTAAGCCACTCATCCAGATGTGAGGTTGGGCCAGCTGTGGCTCAGGAAGTAGAGCAGTCGTCCACTAATCAGAAGATCAGCGGTTTAATTCCCAGCTTCTTTTGGCAAGATACTTAACCCCACAATGATCCAGAGAAGTGTGTGAATGTGACATGAATGTAAAGCTACTGCATGTTACTGCATGAAGTAAACGCAGTAAACTGAAGGATGATAATATTGGACATCATGACGTTGCTACAACAGAAAGAAACTGAACCCAGTAAACCATAAGAGTCATTACCAGTGTGTGTGTGGAAGGATGAGGGTTTATTCCACACGTAACTCATTTATTGGATGACTCTTCGTGTGTCTTCTTACTCTATCTCCTATTTCACTATTTACTGTTGGTTCATTACGAGCCGCTACTGACACCTGGTGGACAGAACATGTAACAACATCCAATCATAGCACCAATGACTTTTGATTTTTGAGGCTACATGAAAGGGAAAGCAAAATCTGCATTAGCAACAGATTATTCAGCTGTATTTAGTGTAGTATTTTGTAGTATTGTATTTTATTTCCCCTCTGGTCATTTGTCACCTGCTCTGATGTTGTGTAGGAGCGAATGTGGTTGATTACAGACTGTTTGAGTGAGGTTGGGCTCGTAGAAACTGAATTACCCCTCTGGGATGAATAAAACTGAATCTGAATCTGAGATTATTTGAGGCTAATGGTTATTATGGCATACTTTTACTTCATGTTGATCACCACATGTTCAT
Source organism: Scomber japonicus (assembly GCF_027409825.1). Taxonomy (NCBI): domain Eukaryota; kingdom Metazoa; phylum Chordata; class Actinopteri; order Scombriformes; family Scombridae; genus Scomber; species Scomber japonicus. The sequence goes on along the minus strand of NC_070599.1, from coordinate 27,197,959 downwards.
GTCTACAGCTTCATGTTTATCTTATATATGATCAAAATGTTGAGAATACATGTTACTGTTTATAAGCGCTTTTGTTCTAAATACAATTCATTTACTTGTGATCAAGGTACTATGCGCAAAATAATTACATCCAGTCAGTCGTCAGCTCTGTCAATCATCCACCAATCACATGTGTGAATTGATTAAGTGAGTTGGTGAAGACGCCAGGTAGACCCACTTCAGATAAGACCTTTAACCCTTCCTCTTTTTATAAATATACATATAGGGACAGTTTCTCAGACAAAGATTAAGACTAGTCCTAAAAACAAGATTATGTAAAAATATGCATTGAGTAACAAGTCTACTCTTAGACTAGACCTAAATGACAGTTTTCTGTGTGATGTAATGTGAACACAGTATGAAGATCAAGCAAGTAATGATGGAAGAAGACAAAGAAAATCTTATTTTGAAAATGCCACTGAATTTATTCCTGTCAACTCAGTGATTAATAAATCCAGTTGTAACAAAACTGTGTTGAAATAATGTGACTCTGAACGTTTCAGAGTTCAACAGAGTTTGGTATCAGGTGTTCAGTGTTACTGAGGTCCAGTACAGAACATGTTTCACAAAATGTTCACAAAACCGCTGTAGTGCAAATCCACGATTATATAAAAGTCACCAACAGAAACTTTCTGCTATTAACACTGAATGTTAAGTGCAACATATTGAACATTCAGAAATAAAGTCACAATAATTCAACTGAAGGGCAAGAAGGCTACAATAAACATTATTTATGATCAGTGCAAGTGAACAAGAGCGTTGGTTCGGTGTCAAAGTGATGTGGAGCCTTTCTGCTACAAACACACAGTGTTATTAACATCAGGCTTTCACAGAAATAAATGCACCAAGAGTGCAAAGCTGAACTGTAACATTCAACATTCAGAATTAAAGTGGCTGTAATGCAGTGACAGCATTTAGGACAGAGAGCAGTGCTGAACATAGTCACACATGTAAATCACCCAACAATCACAGTGAGTGAGTAGCGCTTATTTGGGCCACACAAGATGATCACCAGTTTATCATATTTATATTAATTATATTATTTACACACACACTGTATAGATGTATGTAGCTATACAATTATGAACTGAGTTCCAGGCCCAGATTTTCCTTCCTGCTTGGCTTCACCAAGCTGCAGCTTCAGAGCAGCCCTGAGGCTGTTGCAATGCCAATGGTCAGATGTATATGTGCTATTTACAACAACAAAAAAATTAAAAACCCACTAAAAAAACAAACTATTTACAGTTAATAAAACACACTATTTACAAACATTCACTCCAATCCAGCCAGCCAGTCCTCGGGGCACTGTCCCTCTGCAGCTACAGGACAGTAGTTCACCCGCTGCCCGTTGGCTTTCGTCAACAGTCTATGTCCAGTCTCCTTGATCTTCCTCTTGCCACACGACCTACAGTGAACAATCGAGGGGGCTCTGAATTTAAGAGTCTTCCCCCTCTTCGCTGCCTCCGCCTGCCTGGCCATCATCCTCTTGCGGTTGTACATCGTTGATGTGGCTGGAGCATCGGTGGAGGCGGTGGTGGTAGGAGGAAGTATGGCAGCATGGGGAGCGGAGCTGACGGTGGCGGCTGTGCTGGTAGGAGGAAGTATGGCAGCATGGGGAGCGGAGCTGACGGTGGCGGCGGTGGTGGTAGGAGGAAGTATGGCAGCATGGGTAGCGGAGCTGACGGTGGCGGCTGTGGTGGTAGGAGGAAGTATGGCAGCATGGGGAGCGGAGCTGACGGTGGCGGCGGTGGTGGTAGGAGGAAGTATGGCAGCATGGGGAGCGGAGCTGACGGTGGCGGCTGTGGTGGTAGGAGGAAGTATGGCAGCATGGGGAGCGGAGCTGACGGTGGCGGCTGTGCTGGTAGGAGGAAGTATGGCAGCATGGGGAGCGGAGCTGACGGTGGCGGCTGTGCTGGTAGGAGGAAGTATGGCAGCATGGGGAGCGGAGCTGAGGGTGGCGACTGTGGTGCTAGGAGGAAGTATGGCAGCATGGGGAGCGGAGCTGACGGTGGCGGCGGTGGTGGTAGGAGGAAGTATGGCAGCATGGGGAGCGGAGCTGACGGTGGCGACTGTGGTGGTAGGAGGAAGTATGGCAGCATGGGGAGCGGAGCTGACGGTGGCGGCTGTGGCAGCAGTGATGGAGGTGTTTGGGACAGGAAAAGCCCAAGATGGGCCTGCAATGGGCTCCTCCTCCTCTTCCTCCAGTGGTGGCATGTCTTGGTAAATACTGACCTGAAGCACACAGAAATCGGAGGTTAAAAAATTAAGTTGATCAGTTCAGGATATGACAATAACAACCTGAACAATGCCAATGTAGCGTCATTAATTAATATCTACTAACTGTGGATCTGCTGACTGCTCCCTCCTGGTCACCAGATGATGCCTCGGGAGTCATCTGGGAGGACAGCACATGGCGTAGCGGCTGCAAGGGAGCTGATGAGTCGAAGACTAACTCATCAATCCCCTCATCAGCTATGTCCTCCTCGTCCAGCTCCTCCTCCTCCTCCTCAATCTCAAGCTCCTCACCCCCGTCAGGCTCAACCAGGTCATCAGGGAAATCCTGCAGCATCTGATCACTCTGATTATAGAGGTAAGACATCCCTATCAGCTCCCCTAAAAGAACAAATCATAATAATGTTATTTACATATATAAATGTACTGTCTTTTAATTATCTTCTGTCCATTTCTTTCATCTGTTGCAATGGAAGAGTTCAGCATTTGTATATCTGTCAGGAGTCACTGTGGTGATTTCATTTAACTTACACTGGATTTATATTAGAACTGCTAAATATTTGTTCTTCTCCAGTATTTTAATGTACCTGAATAAGGCAGAGGGTCTGTGTAATTCTCAAACTGCTGAACCCCATAGAAATATTCAGTCAGCCGGTTGAGAGTATGCACCACCCGGCCATCGTAGGATATCATCCCTGACTTGGCTCTGCCCGCTGCTGCCTGTGCCTGGTCTTCATTCCACCGCGTCAGCCCCTCTAACAGGTATACCTGGAAGTGGCAGCCACTGGCTGCGCTACCTGCAATATGAGAGGAACGTCATGATTTTTTACACAAGAAGAAAAACAGTGAAAAACAGAGTTTAGGTTAGGTGTGTTGAGACTCACCAGGGATGAACCTGTTGAGGTGCATGTGGAATGACGCTACAGACGATACACCACGGGCACAGCGGTAGACCGGGACAACCACCCCACCTTTGTTCACCTCTCCAGTCCTGGTGTAAAGGGGGATACCTGGAGGATCCTGGATGTGGTGACATGGAAATTCAGTTTTGTTCTGAGAACATAATTCTGTGCAAATGTTTTTATAGCAGAAACAGAAATATTTGGACTTTTATACTTGATTATCAATATTAAAATCTTAATTTCAAACTGTAAGGAGGGATGCAGCCATACCTGGATGCAGGCAATGTGTTTCCGCTGGGCGCTCCAGATCTCCTCCATCTGGTCCTTTTGCAGGAGCGGGATTCCGGTGGTGTCGGTAGCACCCATTAACGCCTGCAAAGTCTCTCCAAGGAGGCGCTCGGTCTCCTGTGTCCCACGTGTGCGCCGACGACAGTGCCGAGACATCTCCTTTACAGTCAACATGTTACCCCTCCTGGACTGGTCAGCCTGCTTGGCCTCCCTTAAGAGGGACAAGTCCTCTGGGTCCCACTCAAAGATGCAGACCAAGACACGCTGCATAAAGTGCTGGTAGAGACAGTGGGTAGGTGAGGTCACTCCTGCCGCCAGCCTACAGATGAAGCGTCTCACATCAAGCCTAACCAACAGTTGTGGCCACTCAGGGAACAGAGCTGCTGCTGTGCAGGTTCCTCCATCCCTGCTGCAACAGCCTCTGTCCACATAGAGGACTTGAGGAGGATCACGCCCTGCCTGCTGGTACCGCTTCTGTAGGCCCTTTGCCATGTCCATAAGTCCAAAGTCCTCAGCAGACGGAGTCAGGACGGACATCAGAACCTGACCCAGCTCATTGCCTACACTGGTCATACAATGAGCAGTACCAGCATCTGCCCCAGCAAGCTTCCTGGTCACCTGCAAAGAACAAGAGAGTTCATCTGTCACAGGTGTGAAACCACTGCAACCATCAGCTTCAGAACATCATATGCATTAACATCTTGTTCACCAATTCAAATTCTTCTTACCTTCTTGGTGGAGTCCATCTTCAAGATGGAGCCGAAGGTTGAAGTCACCTTTGCCTTCAGCTCCTCTATCCTGCTGAAGGACTCCCTAGCATATGTGGCCAGGAGCCATCTGCTGCTGGGTACAGGCTCCATCTTTGGAACCTTGGGAGGAGGCTGCCCTCCAGGAACCCAAAACCTGTAGCAGGTTTGTAGATAAAATAAAGACCTCCTCATCCATTCTGCCGTGTGCTGCTCTACAAGGTAGGAGTGCAGGCGGCTGACACCGTTTCCAAGGGTACGCCCCTTCATCAGACCAACCACTTTATGGCTGCAGGCGAGTCTGCAGCACGAAACAGTTACACAGTTAAACCACACACACGCTCATCTCATGTGGCTGACCTGACATATGATACTTTTCTTTTGAACATCACTGTGTCATACTGGACTGTACAGAGGCCGGTGTAGTTCATTGTACTTACTTATACATCATAACAGCTGGGAAGAGCTGCTGATGGACGAAATCCAGCTGTGTCCTTACACACTCTGACCAGCTGGCCACCTTCTTCCTACAGAACCTGAGTCAGAAAACACAGTGAACTATTAAGAACTTTCAACACACTGTTCATGCCCTGTTGTATATTAAATCTACATAATTTGTGAATGGTTTCTTTTTCCAGTTAATGTTTTCATCAGTACCTGCACTCCAGGTACTCAGTCCCCATATAATACCAGCCGTCATGATCCAGCACACGGCGCACAGTCTTGTACAACCCACACCCAGTGAGCTTATGCTCACAGGTGGGACATTTAAGATGGTAGTGCCACATGCGATATGGCATCCAGAGGAAAAAGGGCCGCTGGAAGAAGGGGTCAGGTGTCAACGGACACTCCCTGTACTCCATCTGTGGCCCTGGTGGGTGGTACCAAAGCTTAAGCTGAGGGGACAACACTGCCCTCCCTGTTTGGTCCTCAACAAACAGGGCCTTGCTGACCCACTCATGCTGCTCTCGGGGCAGGCTGCGTCTCCATGCCTTAGGCAGGAGGACCTGAAACATCAACACTGAGTTTATTAAGTTGCAGCTTTTAACAACACTCTGCTGCCAAATGTATGACGTTCACAACCCCACAAACCTGAGCTGGAGGAGCAACCGGCATGTCAGGAGCATGCATGGGAGGGGAAGCTAGAAGGAGAACATAATTCAAAAATGAAAAAATAAAGTAGCACAGTAAATAATGAAACAATAGACTGTTGTACTAGTCTGATATTATAAGTCCACCTGCTATCCCACCTGTTATTCCCCCCTGTACTAACATTAAAATAAAAGTCAAAGTGATGATGCCTTTATGTCCAACTGTACCAAACACAAACTCACCTGGAGCAGGCAGGAAATCAAATGCTGGCTCATCCATTCCTACAAAATGTCAACAACAGCACACTTAGAAGTTAAATTCAATTTTTTTAATTTATCATTTTAAATCCAATGTTGGAAGGACAGCTGAAACATATGACAACATCTCTATGTTTAATAAAACTTTTACAAATATATTAATAATTATTTTTCCGACATTTTCACCACTGATGATATCAAATTACATAAAGTTTAATTAAGTATTTTGTGACCATGTGGTTTAGTCTAATTTAAAGGGTATTTGACATTTGACATGCTTAAAAACACTAAATTCTCAATAAAACACCATATCAACTAGTTTGGCATGATCTTACATTATAACTTTAATATTAAATAAAAGTAATGGAATACTATTGTTCTAAATATTGCAGAGGGGAATCATGTCAATCAGGAACCATTTACATGTTTAGAATGAAGTTACTATTAGTATAAGTCCACTTAAACACACTGTGGGTGGACAAAATATTAATTATTCATCATTATTTTGTGGTTACACCATTCGACATGTTCAGGAGCATTCAGTCTTACTTTTAACAAAACAAAAAAAGGCGCAAATGTAATTTCAAATGTCATAAAACTAATAACCCTCGCCCTTACTTGTCACTGACCCATATACATTTGACATATATTAATCTTTTATTTTTATACCTTCGTTATTAACATCTAGCAGACAGAGTTTCTTCTTTCAAACAGCAACATTATTGCCGTCACAACCAAAATGAGTCTGACCACATGGTGAATATGAATATAAACACTTATATTTACACAAAGCCAAATTAAATTTAATTAAAGTTCTTCAACCAATTCATTAAATAGCTTCGACTAAAACAGCTATTCTGATCCAGAATAATAAAATATTGCATTAAATGTCCACAACCTTAACTTTCGGGATGGTTCATGATTTTTTTTAAAAATTAACATTGTTGTTTCACTTTATGGACACAATTTACACGAGAAAACTCCGATAGCAGAGGAGAGACTGAATATATATTGAAGAACACTGAGCGTATCTTACCTTGCACAATAAAGAAACAAACCACGCAAAAAATAATGCAAAATTAACGATGGTGAAACGTTGCTCAAAGGCGTCAACAAGGAAAAATATTCTAAGTAAACTTCGGCAATGTAGATATTTATATACACAGCCGCAGTGGAGGGGCGGGGCTTCTGAGACATCCAATGAAAACAGCACCGCAAGTGGGATGGACCAATTGGCAATGGCGGGGCTTTCTGTGTACGACAAATGGGACACCGGTTCGATCTCCGGCCGGGACTAAGAGGCGCTTCAGAGTTGTGTTTATCTGAAGAACAGTATAATGCCTTAGTAAATAATGTAGAAACAGCAACAGTAAACACAAAGCTTTCGGTCTGTCCTGCAGGTCAAGTGGGTGTTCCTAATAAAGTGTCCAGTGAGTTTATAAAGAGGTTTCACACAGATTTCAGGTTCAGTTTTAAATACTTTGGGAAGTTATCAAGCTGTAATCCTGTTTACAAGCGCACACATGAGCCCAGCAGCGGGTCACCGTTGTCCTAAACTTCGCGGTCACAACCATCCAGGTCCCTTGTAATTCCTCGACGTGCCGACAGGGGGAGACAGAGGCTGTGAAATAGGCTTCAAGCAGCCCTCCTCAAACCTGATCTGTTTCAAGGTGCCCCTCACAGAGTTGATCGGTTTCAAGGTGCCCCTCACAGCTGAGCAAACAAAGAAAACAAAAGAAGCCAGTCAGCCAATCAGGATCTGAGAGCTGATTGGTCAGAGGCCTTTGAACTTACCTGCACACACAGCCTGAGAGAGAGGGGTTGTATTATTTTGTTTTCATTTCATATTTAAAGGGACCCGTTATGAACAGTTCACGTGATCATGATAATGTGGGAAAATGCTATGATAGCATAAATTAGTCAGAGATCAAATATTGCAAAACTATTATATAAAGTATATAAAGTTCACATCACACTGGTTGCATGACTGACACAGATGTGACTGACAACAGTAATATACAGTTTTTGTTAACATTGTCAGGAAGGTGATGATTCTACTTAATGTTCATTATTGAGGTTATAGTGGGTGATGGCGGTGGTGATGAGGAGGAGGAGGAGGACAGAGGTGACAGTGGATAGATGTATTCCTTGTCACGGAAGATTGAGTGATCCAACAAGTCTGAAGACACTACCAAAGTAACAGAATTAACAACAGGCCAGTCAGGTGACCATCATGCAATAAGTGAATTTTACAGTGTCGATCGTCACATACCATCATCTCATTGTGTCCCAGGTGATCCATTCTAGTGAAGGAACTTTAAATATGTAACAGACAAAATATGTAATAATTACAAATACAAAGACAACTCTCTCCAGGTGACTACTATTGAACATGAGTTTGAATGTGATTGGTTATAGGTCACACTAAAGATGGAATAAGTTCTGAAATTATTTATATTGGTCTGTTTTTTTTTACATCACAAAAACCTGGAATTTAAAAGGTGTATGTAGACTTTTTATATCCACTGTTTATACCTCTGACCTGTCAGCTCTCAGGTGCTGATCAGCAGATCAGGTGTAAGGGGCACCTCGAGACTGATCTCAGGAAAGTGGGGCTTCCTTGGTTCACTTTCTGTGATCAGGTATGTGGGGGCCCTCGACACCTCAGGACTCAATTGGCTTCTTTAGATCTCTGCCTTTGATCAGGTGTGGGAGGCCCCTCAAAACCTGTCGGGAACACAGGAGTCAGTGAGTTTTTTTTAATATCTTTGTTTGATAAGGGGGTCAGATCAATGTAAATATAATAATAATGTCATAATGTAGACGTAGGGTTACAGTTTGTGCTATATTTTATTGTCCATGCTCTAAACAGATATATTTAATTTAAGTAAGAAGTCGTTGATCCACAAAGGGACTTCAGCTGTGAAACTGAGCAGGAATCTCCTCAAACCTTTCAATGTAATAAATAACATTAGTAAATAACTTGAATATTACTTTACTCTGTGGTAATGTGCATGTTTCTTAAGTTAACATTTTAAAGTATGAATCTGCATAGTTACTGAATTAAACCGACCCTTATTAGTCTTAGTGGTGATAATGTTATAGGAATCTCTCATGTAAGAAATTATTCGTAAATGTCCACAATATAGTATTAAAGACAGTAGAGTAATACATGTGAAGTGAATGAGGAAATGTCATCAAAGGTGTTTAATACAAGATTATTTAAATCACATTAATTGCAGAAAAATGGGAAAATTATAATAAGAATGAATGTGTTGAAAAATATTGTCCATGATATTGATTTATTGCTGTTCTCACTGTGTTGTTTCACTCAGCTGTCTTTCCTGCTTTGGAATAATATTATAATAATTAAAAATAGGTAAAATATCCTCTTTGTAATGATCCAGCTGCAGCCTGAAACCTTTAGAAAACCATGAAACAACATCTGAACATTACCTGTGCCAACACTGATGCTGATAAAGTGAAGCAGAGCAAAGTTAGAGAGGTTTTAGTAGAGGCGTGTTTAGGCAGAATCTACTAATTAGCTGCTTGTAATGATCTCAAATGTGATGTGAATCTAATGTAATGTGAGTAATGAGCTCAGCTAATAAGCATCAATATCTCAGGATCACATTGTTTATTTTTGGACAGTTCATCCCTCTATTGAAAGGTCACAACCTTCAGTAAGAAGCGTCTTTGGGTAAATCTGTGTCAGTACTACACTTCAACCACTAGATGGAGACATAGACAGTGTGTTCACATTGATGGCTGCGATGGAGCCTGACTGCAATAATCTGGACTGTAGTTATTGTTAACAGCAGGTGTGAGGTTCAGTTCATTTCTAACAGCTCTGGTTATTCTTACAAGTCTTATGGAGTTATATGTTGGCATCCTGCCTTTGATGGTGCATTTGTGTGTTTCCTGGTGTGTTACAGTGACCTGTATCAGTGGAGTAATGTAAAACCATCAGCAGGACTGTGGATCCAGTACAAACACAACAGAAACCCTCCAGTGAGAACGCTGCTCTGTATCACTAGACCAGATTCCTGTTTCTTTCCTGTAACATGGTGTGACTACAGGAGGTTAGGACTGCTGACAGTGTGGAGAAGCAGCAGCACCAGGCTTGGTTTGTTTATAGGCTTTAAAACATGATGCATCACACAGCATCAAGTTTGAAGTGATCTGAATGTAATGTAGGTCAGACTGTGAGCTTTTGTTAGCAGCAGCACAACATTCATGAACCAACTGAGACAATAGATCAACTTAGTAGAAAAGTCACCATGATGATATCTTTAAATAACAGCAGACTGCTTCATAGTAGCTCTGTGGTTGTGTGACTGTGAGCCACAAGCTGGCCTTCACACATGCTCAGATAGAGAGCCAATGGAAGAACAGAGGAGGCGGGCTGTAGGCTGCTACAACCAATCAGAAGGTGTCTGATGTCATCACTGATGAAGCCAGCAGTAAAGTTTATGTTTCTATGAGTTAAAATGGACTTTAAAGTTTGCCTCCACTGTAAAAACAGTGTTGTAGTTGTTGCTGACAGTGAGGTTGATCTCTTCACAGATGAATGTGCTTCCCTGCAGGCGTCTCCTTCAGTTTCCCTGCTGGTACAGACTGATCAGAGGGAAGACAGCATGAAGGAAGTAGAATAAAGACTCTCTAACACACATCTAGCACAGACGTCTCCACAGTGAATGAAACAGTGTAAATACAGCAGTAGTCTTCTGCTCAGTAAAGACAAACCTTCACACTGTCACTCACAAAGTCAATGAAACATCATGTTAGCAGTAATCTGTGAGATGTTGGAGCCAGCAGACTTTCAGTAACTTCATGTGTTTGCTGCTGATGTCTAATGTTGCTGTCATCACTTATTCACATTAACTTCATTTATTAAAGTTATTTCACTGACATTGAGAATACATAAAGGGTTAACTAAAGCTTTCATGTGACTGCTAATGATGTACACTTCTGTAAAAATCTGTTTCCAGCAGAGTAAACCACACAGCAGCATCACACCTAAAAAAAGAAGAAGGAAGTCGTGTTTATCTGCAGCGAACAAATGAAGTCATTCTCACATCACCGAGAGGCCGAATGGACCAAACATCTCTTCTGTGGCTCTGTGAGTACAATCTGTACTGTCCAGGTTTAAATAATTATATTTATAACATGTCAGCTGAGTTATAGAAGAGAAGATGAGTTATTCATTTAAATGACTTATATATGTATCTATTAATATATCACATCTGTGTAGTTTAGTGATGATTTGATGTATTTCTGGTTTGTTCTTTTGTCTCTTTAGTTGTGAGCTCTCTGCTGTTCTGCTCAACAAACCAAGGTCAGTAAACGTCTCGTCTGATGATGTAAAGCTGTTGAAGGGTCACTCTGCTGATGTCTTAATATGTATAAAGGTCTGGAAGTAAAGTTTCCTCTGAATGATGAAAATAAAGTGTCAGATTATTACAGGAAGTTCTCCGTTTATGTGTCCAGACTGTTTTTCTTACAGCAGAGGCATTACTGTTCACACGTACTGTAAATGTTCCCTGATGACTTAAATACAACATTTAAATCATATAATTAATAAATATGTCAGACAGATTTAACCTTAAATCATAAACAATGTAAAACTAGCATCTTCAACATCTGGCTAAAATGCATTAATGTTCCCTCCATCTTAAACGCTTCATGCAGCATTGAGAAACATTAACTGTATAACAGGATTCATGTTGTTGACCTACTGAGTGTTTCTGTGTTACATTAAATGACTCCTCATGTTGTTTCCTAAATATAATAAATCTCCTCTCAGCCTCTCTGACTGTGAGTCCCAGCAGATCTCAGATGTTTAAAGGTCAGTTTGTCTCTCTGAGCTGTGAGGAGGACGACAGCTCTGCTGGATGGAAGCTGAGGAGGAACACAACCAGAGAAACCAGGAAGGAGTGTGACGACTGGGGAGAATTAACTGGTTCCTCCTGTAACATCAGTCTAACAGTCCCCTCAGACAGTGGAGTTTACTGGTGTGAGTCCAGAGTGGGAGCAACCAGTAACAGCATCAACATCACTGTCACTGGTAAGATCAGACTGTGGAGTTAGTATTGATGAAGCTGAGTGTAAATGATGAAATGCTGTAGTTTGTCTCTGTGTTGAGGTGGACCAGTGATCCTGCAGAGTCCTGTCCTCCCTGTGATGGAGGGAGATGATGTCACTCTGCACTGTAAAACAAAGACCTCCAACCTCCTAGTTGGTTTCTATAAAGATGGCTCCCTCATCAGGACTGAGCCTGCAGGTCACATGACCATCCACAATGTTTCCAAGTCTGATGAAGGCCTCTACAAGTGTGTCATCAGAAGTCATGGAGAGTCTCCATCCAGCTGGATCTCTGTCACAGGTGAGGAAGTTAAAGCTTCAGCAGTGATTCATAGTGAGAGAACATTTCTAACTCTACTAACACTGACTAATGAAACTGGGACATTTATCAGCATTTAACCCAAAATGTAACATGTGATCATTTTACCCAAACAAAGCTTAATGTCTAATAAACTGAACTAGTCTCAGTAATGTGATTACTTTCTGAACACTGAAATGAGTCAATATTAAAATCTGCTTTTAATGATTATTTTTGTTTGATTTTAGAGAAACCCATCACCACATCTCAATCTCCACCCCTCTCTACTTCTACTCCCAGCAACATCTTTCCTCTTCTCTTAGCGTCATGGTTGGCTTTACCGGTCAGTGGCCTGGTTCTATTGGTTCTCCTGGTTGAAGTGGTTTTACTGTTTCTACTGGTGAGAGGATGTGTTCAGAGGAAACCTGAAGGTCAGATGTTTAAATTTAAACAGTAGACCATTAACTTTTCACTTCTTAAAAAAAAAAAAAACATATTGTAAATTATATGTAGAGGTAAACTTGTATGTTTGTGAGGACCTCTCTGGGTTTAGAGAGTGGGGACATTTAGGATTTTGGGGACACTGAGAAAGTTGAAAACTGTGTAAAGGGAATTCAGACATTTTCTTCTAAACATATTAAATAGGTCATAAATGTGTTTCTAAAAGATGTGAAAAAAGCATTTCAACCATTTAGATTTGAATTGTGGAGCTAGGCTTCACAAACTGTGTTTCAAGATTTCTGTGTTCAGGATTTAGTGATTAGCATAAACCCGCCCCTGCTGCTGTAGAGGTATAAATACATTCAGCACACACTACTACTACTACAGTCTACAGTTAGCTAGTTAGCTGAGTTAGCCGCCGAGCTAGCAGCTGAGTTAGCCGCAGAAAGCTCTCAGACGTAGTGTCCATGTTTCTGGTAGAGGTGGTGACTTTGATTGACAGGTGACACTTGGTAGGGGGCGGGGCCTCAGCGGACTCATTGGCCACACCCACAGCGTTTGGGAGCAGAGAAAGAGGCTGATTTTTACAAACTTTGAAGCCTAATTTCATATATTTGGCCTTTTTTTAATCATTCAAATTTGGTAGGGTGGTTAACAACACACTTTTCTGTGGTCAAACTCAGAACACGTATTTATTCTTACTTTACACATACTTTAACATTCATTGCATTTATATCAACAATTAATACGTTTTCATGTTTTCATAAGAGCAACAGACCAGTTTGGTTTCTTCTGGTCGATGACAGAGTGTGATGTGCTCTCAGTGTGTTTTTTACTTTGTGTTGAATCAGTTAACAGAAGCTAGCAGCTCTGTGGTCGTCCAACTTCCTGTTTCTGATGAAGACAGTTTATCTACATGCTTTATAAATGTGCATATCTTAATATATTGGTTTAAGTAATGTTATTCTTACATTAGGTGAATTCATTTATAAACATGTTTAAAGTTACAAATGTTCATATTATCCAAAAACAGTATTTTTATTGAGTGTAGCAAAGGCATAAATAATCTCACTGCTATGTGATTTAGATGCTGTATACTAACAGTAATGGTATCATCTGTATTACTGTCAGTAATGTATTTTATATGTGTTTTATCTTTCAGTGTATTATTCAGTTGTAGTTTACTCAGCAGTGAAAACAACAGAAGACGTCAGTGATGGACAAAGAGTCGACAAATCAAACAGGACCAGAGGTACAGCTGCTCTTCTTTGTGGATACATCAGTTATTTGTGGTTATCATTACTTACAAGAAGACCAACATCTTAGTCTTGCTTTTTACCAACACACATACACACAGACAAAAGCACATAAAGTTTATAATTTAGGCGTTCTTAAAACTGTGCATATGAAACCACAGCAACAGCTTCCTCATATTGATTCTAGTAAAGTCTGAAGCTGGTGAGGTTTCTCACTACAGTGAACTTTAGTTTGACTGTTTTGTGGTCAAAGTGCAAACCTGTTTTAACAGCAGCGAGCAGCTCTGTGGTCGTCCAGTTTCCTGTTTCAGATAAAATACTTTCCAGTAACAACTGGTCATTTGTCTGTTACAGAAGTGGTTTTAAAAAGCTGCTATTTGTAATGTCCATAATAAACCTTATTATAATGCTACATGAAGAAAGACAGTCATTTGCCATAAGAGTAGTATTAATATTTATATTACATTTGCAACAGTATAGTAACAGAACTGGTTCATATGAATGTGTTTTATGTTACAGATTATGATCCAGCTGCAGCTCACTCAGTAGTGAGAAGAGCAGAGAGGAGAGAGGTAGGTTTAATGTTGGGTCTACTATACTGATACAATGAGTCTGTTATACATGGAAAATTAATACATTATGTTTAAAGAAAAGAAAAATACAACTACAGTACTAAAAAGAGAGGTAGTATTATCATATAAATAACATTTACAATTAGCCAGAGTTCACATCTCATCACAGACCTGCAGTGAAACTTTGTCTTTACATGAACTGTCACCAAGATCTTCCCTGACCTCAACCCAACTGTAGTTACCATCAGTAGATGTTGGAAAAGACTTGTTTTTTCTACAACTGTGTCTCATATAGTTTGAACTGTGTGTGTTCAGTGTCTCCATTAGAGTCAGAGGTTGTCTACTCTTCACTGAGGTAGACCTCCACACCTTCACACCAGTCCAACCACTGACGTCCAGCTGGCCTGTTACTGGTCTCCAGAGCCCCTCAGACAGTAGTACATTCATTTATAGATTTCATATACTTCATGTTGTTGTTCACTAAATTACACTCAGGCAGCAACAGAAAAACAAACTGATTCATTTAGTGAATAAACAGTGAAATGTAAAAACTAGAAATAAGTACATTTGTGGAATATTATCCAATATAATAATAATAATAATATTTTAACTTTAACAAGATGTTTCTGACCTCATGATGACCAGTTAGTTGCTTTGTGTTGAATGTCCTCATTAACTTTACTGTTATTAATGTTTATCATATATAATATATATTTGTAGCATGCTGTTGTTGCTGCAGCATTAACTTGTTTACTGGATCAATAAACTTTGGTCTAGTTTCTTTTGTCCGTGTGGTTCTGTGGGTTTCACATGGAAAACTTGACTTGTTCAGGTTTGGTTGTGGGTAACCAATCAACATGCATATCTCACTACCTGTGTGTTTGTAGCTCTGCAGTGCAACAAACCGCAGACTATAAACAGCAGGAGCTCCGTTCAGCAGCTTCAGCACAGAGTGTGTGAAGAGTTTTGATTCTTTAATCAGTGAAACATGAAGAAAATTCAGTCTGTAAAACATCTGGTTTATTTTAGAAGCTGTTTAATCATCATGTAATTAATCTTTTACTCCTTTATTCACAGTCACAGCTGTTATTAAAACATCCTGTATGTGCAGCCTTTCATAAACCATAACTTTAAAATAATACTTAACAGGTTCTAGTTTAAGCATTAATATCTGAATGTAGACTTTCAGTATTTTATTTGAACTGTTTATTGTCATTTCTAATTCAGTCAGAGATCTATAATCAGCAGATATAATCAATGAGTGTGTTTACCTTCACATTAGTCTAAAGTCTTTATATTTGACCAGTTTATTAGTGAAGTTTACTGTTTCAGTGCAGTCATTTTATACAATAAAGTTCAATAGAAAATATATCTTATAATATCTTGTAATAATAATAATAATGTGTAATTATTTGTTGTATAATGACATTATTTACACATGAGGAACTCTACTGATTAAAGTTGAGTTTTTAATCAAACTTGGGATTGTGTGCTGCCACCTGCTGGCTACAGGTAGAATCACATCCACTGTATCAGTAAATATACAGCACATTACGGTTAGTGAACTCTGAAGTTAAGTGTGTGAGATAGAAAGAGAGAGATTTTTTAAATATAATGCTATTAATGCAGATATATGCGAGACTATATTTGTATCTGCACACAAACACATTTATTTTCAATGAAGTACGAACACCGGAGTTACCGGAAGTGGAAGAAGAGAAAGGTAAACACTGACTGATGACTACTGATGGTAATTTGACCGTTTTTAAACAGTTATTGTGGTAAACACACACGGAGGTACTTCTGTAGGGATCCTTTCCATGTTGTGAGTTAATGATAATGACATTTATGAGCCTGTCATAGCATGTTTAACTCCTTTAATTGCACTCTTTAAAAAGTAACACAAACAGCTTTAAAACACAGTAAGTTCATTCAGTTATTGATCAGTGTCAGCAGTCGTATTACAGGAGCAGAACTGAACTGTGACAGAAATAAAGAGGAAACACTTTGATGCGAAATTAGACGCTAAAAACAAAAAGTTTGAGGGGCCAGGCTAACACTAGATAGCCATATAGCTACATATCTTGTGTTACTCCAGTTGCAGCTAACCAGTCTGAATAAGCCAACACCCCCCGCCTCCTCCATCAGAACTGTGATTGGCTGCATTTGTGCCAAAGTTGAATTGATGTTGTAACTGCGAGTTAGAGAGGTTTTAGTAGAGGCGTGTTTAGGCAGAATCTCCAAATGAGCTGTTTGTAATGATCTCAAATGTGATGTGAATCTAATGTAATGTGAGTAATGATCTCAGCTAATAAGCATCAATATCTCAGGATCACATTGTTTATTTTTGGACAGTTCATCCCTCTATTGAAAGGTCACAACCTTCAGTGAGAAGCCTTTGGGTAAATCTGTGTCAGTACTACACTTCAACCACTAGATGGAGACATAGACAGTGCGTTCACATTGATGGCTGCGATGGAGCCTGACTGCAATAATCTGGACTGTAGTTATTGTTAACAGCAGGTGTGAGGTTCAGTTCATTTCTAACAGCTCTGGTTATTCTTACAAGTCTTATGGAGTTATATGTTGGCATCCTGCCTTTGATGGTGCATTTGTGTGTTTCATGGTGTGTTACAGTGACCTGTATCAGTGGAGTAATGTAAAACCATCAGCAGGACTGTGGATCCAGTACAAACACAACAGAAACCCTCCAGTGAGAACGCTGCTCTGTATCACTAGACCAGATTCCTGTTTCTTTCCTGTAACATGGTGTGACTACAGGAGGTTAGGACTGCTGACAGTGTGGAGAAGCAGCAGCACCAGGCTTGGTTTGTTTATAGGCTTTAAAACATGATGCATCACACAGCATCAAGTTTGAAGTGATCTGAATGTAATGTAGGTCAGACTGTGAGCTTTTGTTAGCAGCAGCACAACATTCATGAACCAACTGAGACAATAGATCAACTTAGTAGAAAAGTCACCATGATGATATCTTTAAATAACAGCAGACTGCTTCATAGAAGCTCTGTGGTTGTGTGACTGTGAGCCACAAGCTGGCCTTCACACGTGCTCAGATAGAGAGCCAATGGAAGAACAGAGGAGGCGGGCTGTAGGCTGCTACAACCAATCAGAAGGTATCTGAACAAAATATATGTATATATTTTATTTTTGATTGGAAGGTTTAAATGCATGTTTGCCAGCCTCTGTCATCACTGATGAACCCAGCAGTAAAGTTTATGTTTCTATGTGTTAAAATGGACTTTAAAGTTTGCCTCCACTGTAAAAACAGTGTTGTAGTTGTTGCTGACAGTGAGGTTGATCTCTTCACAGATGAATGTGCTTCCCTGCAGGCGTCTCCTTCAGTTTCCCTGCTGGTACAGACTGATCAGAGGGAAGATAGCATGAAGGAAGTAGAATAAAGACTCTCTAACACACATCTAGCACAGACGTCTCCACAGTGAATGAAACAGTGTAAATACAGCAGTAGCCTTCTGGTCAGTAAAGACAAACCTTCACACTGTCACTCACAAAGTCAATGAAACATCATGTTAGCAGTAATCTGTGAGATGTTGGAGCCAGCAGACTTTTAGTAACTTCATGTGTTTGCTGCTGATGTCTAATGTTGCTGTCATCACTTATTCACATTAACTTCATTTATTAAAGTTATTTTCACTAACATCGAGAATACATAAAGGGTTAACTAAAGCTTTCATTGTGACTGCTAATAATATAAACTACTAACCGCAGCATCACACCTACAGAGGAAGGAAGTCGTGTTTAACTGCTCTGACAAACAAAATCGCTCTCACATCACCAAGAGGCCGAATGCACCAAACGTCTCTTCTGTGGCTCTGTGAGTACAATCTGTACTGTCTAGGTTTAATAATTATACTTATAACATGTCAGCTGAGTTATAGAAGAGAGGATGAGTTATTCATTTAAATGACTTCTATATTTATCTATTAATATATCACATCTGTGTAGTTTAGTGATGATTTGATGTGTTTCTGGTTTGTTCTTTTGTCTCTTTAGTTGTGAGCTCTCTGCTGTTCTGCTCAACAAACCAAGGTCAGTAAACGTCTCGTCTGATGATGTAAAGCTGTTGAAGGGTCACTCTGCTGATGTCTTAATATGTATAAAGGTCTGGAAGTAAAGTTTCCTCTGAATGATGAAAATAAAGTGTCAGATTATTACAGGAAGTTCTCCGTTTATGTGGCCAGACTGTTTTTCTTACAGCAGAGGCATTACTGTTCACACGTACTGTAAATGTTCCCTGATGACTTAAATACAACATTTAAATCAACTAATTAATAAATATGTCAGACAGATTTAAACTTAAATCATAAATAGCGTAAAACTAGCATCTTCAACATCTGGCTAAAATGCATTAATGTTCCCTCCATCTTAAACGCTTCATGGATGATTTTTATCTTTATTCATTAACATTAAACAACTATGTGACACATAAAGTGGTTGAGTGTAAATATGGTGACACCTTCTGGTCATGCTTCACTGCAGCATTGAGAAACATTAACTGTATAACAGGATTCATGTTGTTGACCTACTGAGTGTTTCTGTGTTACATTAAATGACTCCTCATGTTGTTTCCTAAATATAATAAATCTCCTCTCAGCCTCTCTGACTGTGAGTCCCAGCAGATCTCAGATGTTTAAAAGAGAGTCTGTCTCTCTGAGCTGTGAGGAGGACGACAGCTCTGCTGGATGGAAGCTGAGGAGGAACACAACCATAGGAACCAGGAAGGAGTGTGGAGACGGCTGGGGAAAACCAGCTGGTTCCTCCTGTAAAATCAGCTTCATGTCACCCTCATACAGTGGAGTTTACTGGTGTGAGTCCAGAGAGGGAGCAACCAGTAACAGCATCAACATCACTGTCACTGGTAAGATCAGACTGTGGAGTTAGTATTGATGAAGATGAGTGTAAATGATGAAATGCTGTAGTTTGTCTCTGTGTTGAGGTGGACCAGTGATCCTGCAGAGTCCTGTCCTCCCTGTGATGGAGGGAGATGATGTCACTCTGCACTGTAAAACAGAGACCTCCAACCTCCCAGCTGGTTTCTATAAAGATGGCTCCCTCATTAGGACTGAGCCTGCAGGTCACATGACCCTCCACCATGTTTCCAAGTCTGATGAAGGCCTCTACAAGTGTGACAGCAGCAGTCATGGAGAGTCTCCATCCAGCTGGATCTCTGTCACAGGTGAGGAAGTTAAAGCTTCAGCAGTGATTCATAGTGAGAGAACATTTCTAACTCTACTAACACTGACTAATGAAACT
This sequence comes from Scomber japonicus, assembly GCF_027409825.1. Classification (NCBI taxonomy): domain Eukaryota; kingdom Metazoa; phylum Chordata; class Actinopteri; order Scombriformes; family Scombridae; genus Scomber; species Scomber japonicus. The sequence continues at coordinate 27,178,460 of NC_070599.1, read as the reverse complement.
GGGACATTTATCAGCATTTAACCCAAAATTTAACATGTGATCATTTTACCCAAACAAAGCTTAATGTCTAATAAACTGAACCAGTCTCAGTAATCTGATTACTTTCTGAAGACTGAAATTAGTCAATATTTAAATCTGCTTTTTATTATTATTATTGTTTGATTTTAAGAGAAACCCACCACCACATCTCCTCCTCCCCTCCCCTCTACCTCTCCTCCTCCATCATCCACCTCTCCTCATCTCTCTGTGTTGTGGTTTGTTCCACCTGTCTGTGGTCTGGTTCTACTGGTTCTACTGGTTTTACTGGTGAGAGGATGCGATCAGAGGAAACCTGAAGGTCAGACACAAACGTTTAAATTTCATAGTAAACATCTAACTTTTCACTTCTTTTTCAAAATCAATAACATGAATTAATAACATTTTGAAGTTGTGTTTTACATCCATTTACTACAGTTCATTATGTAATTTTGCATCATATTCTTATATTGTAAATTATGTTTAGAGTTAAACTTGTATCTTTGTGAGGACCTCTCTGGGTTTAGAAAGTGGGGACATTTAGGATTATGGGGACACTGAGAGAACATTTTATTGCATTTATATCAACAATTAATAAGTTTTCATTTATTCATAAGAGCAACAGAACAGTTTGGTTTTTTCTGGTCGATGACAGAGTGTGATGTGCTCTCAGGGTGTTTTCTACTTTGTGGTGAATCAGTGAACAGAAGCTAGCAGCTCTGTGGTCGTCCAACTTCCTGTTTCTCATGAAGACAGTTTGTCTACATGCTTTATAAATATACATATTTTAATATAACTGAACAAGGGGATTTTTACACCAAACTATTTAACTTTAATGTGTTTTACTCAAACATTGTTATTGACAGGTTTATGTAATGTGATTCTTACATTAGGTGAATTCATTTATAAACATGTTTAAAGTTACAAATGTTCATATTATCCAAAAACAGTATTTTTATTGAGTGTAGCAAAGGCATAAATAATCTCACTGCTATATGATTTAGATGCTGTATACTAACAGTAATGGTATCATCTGTATTACTGTCAGTAATGTATTTTATATGTGTTTTATCTTTCAGTGTATTATTCAGTTGTAGTTTACTCAGCAGTGAAAACAACAGAAGACGTCAGTGATGGACAAAGAGTCGTCAAATCAAACAGGACCAGAGGTACAGCTGCTCTTCTTTGTGGATACATCAGTTATTTGTGGTTATCATTACTTACAAAAAGACCAACATCTTAGTCTTGCTTTTTACCAACACATACACACACACAGACAAAAGCACATAAAGTTTATAATTTACGTGTTCTTAAAACTGTGCATATGAAACCACAGCAACAGCTTCCTCATATTGATTCCAGTAAAGTCTGAAGCTGGTGAGGTTTCTCACTACAGTGAACTTTAGTTTGACTGTTTTGTAACTTGTTGTCAAAGTGAAACCTGTTTTAACAGCAGCGAGCAGCTCTGTGGTCGTCCAGTTTCCTGTTTCAGATAAAATACTTTCCAGTAACAACTGGTCATTTGTCTGTTACAGAAGTGGTTTTAAAAAGCTGCTATTTGTAATGTCCATAATAAACCTTATTATAATGCTACATGAAGAAAGACAGTAATTTGCCATAAGAGTAGTATTAATAATTACATTACATTTGCAACAGTATAGTAACAGAACTGGTAACATGAATGTGTTTTATGTTACAGATTATGATCCAGCTGCAGCTCACTCAGTAGTGAGAAGAGCAGAGAGGAGAGAGGTAGGTTTAATGTTGGGTCTACTATACTGATACAATGAGTCTGTTATACATGGAAATGTAATACATTATATTTTAATGAAATAAAAATACAACTACAGTACTAAAACAGAGAGGTAGTATTACCATATAAATAACATTTACAATTAAGAATTAGTAAATGATCAAACATTGAAACATCTCAGCAGCTGCTAAATATCAGCAGTGATTTCCTGAGTTAATCCTTCTCCTAAAACTAGGACCAGAAATGTGTGAATTATTGTCCAGTTAGGAGAGATTTCCTGCTCTGAGAAGCTTCATGAATTCAGGTCCAGAGTTCACATCTCATCACAGACCTGCAGTGAAACTTTGTCTTTACATGAACTGTCACCAAGATCTTCCCTGACCTCAACCCAACTGTAGTTACCATCAGTAGATGTTGGAAAAGACTTGTTTTTTCTACAACTGTGTCTCATATTGTTTGAACTGTGTGTGTTCAGTGTCTCCATTAGAACCAGAGGTTGTCTACTCTTCACTGAGGTAGACCTCCACACCTTCACACCAGTCCAACCACTGACGTCCAGCTGGCCTGTTACTGGTCTCCAGAGCCCCTCAGACAGTAGTACATTCATTTATAGATTTCATATACTTCATGTTGTTGTTCACTAAATTACACTCAGGCAGCAACAGAAAAACAAACAGATTCATTTAGTGAGTAAACAATGAAATGTAAAAACTAGAAATAAATATATTTGTGGAATATTATCCAATATAATAATAATAATAATAATAATAATAATAATATTTTAACTTCAACAAGGTTTCTGATCTCATGATGACCAGTTAGTTGCTTTGTATTGAATGTCCTCATTAACTTTACTGTTATTAATGTTTATCATATATAATATATATTTGTAGCATGCTGTTGTTGCTGCAGCATTAACTTGTTTACTGGATCAATAAACGTTGGTCTAGTTTCTTTTGTCCGTGTGGTTCTGTGGGTTTCAGATGGAACATTTAACTTGTTCAGGTTTGGTTGTGGGTAACCAATCAACACACATCTCTCACTGTCTGTGTATTTGTAGATCTGCAGTGCAACAAACCGCAGACTATAAACAGCAGGAGCTCCGTTCAGCAGCTTCAGCACAGAGTGTGTGAAGAGTTTTGATTCTTTAATCAGTGAAACATGAAGAAAATTCAGTCTGTAAAACATCTGGTTTATTTTAGAAGCTGTTTAATCATCATGTAATTAATCTTTTACTCCTTTATTCACAGCCACAGCTGTTATTAAAACATCCTGTATCTGCAGCCTTTCATAAACCATAACTTTAAAATAATACTTAACAGGTTCTAGTTTAAGCATTAATATCTGAATGTAGACTTTCAGTATTTCATTATAACTGTTTATTGTCATTTCTAATTCAGTCAGAGATCTATAATCAGCAGATATAATCAATGAGTGTGTTTACCTTCACATTAGTCTAAAGTCTTTATGTTTGACCAGTTTATTAGTGTAGTTTACTGTTTCAGTGCAGTAATTTTATACAATAAAGTTAGATAGAAAATATATCTTATAATATCTTGTAATAATAATAATATGTGTAATTATTTGTTGTATAATGACTAATGACGAATTATTTACACATGAGGAACTCTACTGATTCCAGTTGAGTTTTTTAATCAAACTTGGGATTGTGTGCTGCCCCCTTCTGGCTACAGGTAGAATCACATCCACTGTATCAGTAAATATACAGCACATTACGGTTAGTGAACTCTGAAGTTAAGTGTGTGAGATAGAAAGAGAGAGATTTTTTAAATATAATGCTATTAATGTAGATATATGCGAGACTATATTTGTACCTGCACACAAACACATTTATTTTCAATGAAGTACGAACACCGGAGTTACCGGAAGTGGAAGAAGAGAAAGGTAAACACTGACTGATGACTACTGATGGTAATTTGACCGTTTTTAAACAGTTATTGTGGTAAACACACACGGAGGTACTTCTGTAGGGATCCTTTCCATGTTGTGAGTTAATGATAATGACATTTATGAGCCTGTCATAGCATGTTTAACTCCTTTAATTGTACTCTTTAAAAAGTACAAACACAAACAGCTTTAAAACACAGTAAGTTCATTCAGTTATTGATCAGTGTCAGCAGTCGTATTAAAGGAGCAGAACTGAACTGTGACAGAAATAAAGAGGAAACACTTTGATGCGAAATTAGACGCTAAAAACAAAAAGTTTGAGGGGCCAGGCTAACACTAGATAGCCATATAGCTACATATCTTGTGTTACTCCAGTTGCAGCTATCCAGTCTGAATAAGCCAACACCCCCCACCTCCTCCATCAGAACTGTGATTGGCTGCATTTGTGCCAAAGTTGAATTGGTGTTTGTCGTAATTGTGAGTTAGAGAGGTTTTAGTAGAGGCGTAGACAGAATCTCCAAATTAGCTGTTTGTAATGATCTCAAATGTGATGTGAATCTAATGTAATGTGAGTAATGATCTCAGCTAATAAGCATCAATATCTCAGGATCACATTGTTTATTTTTGGACAGTTCATCCCTCTATTGAAAGGTCACAACCTCCAGTAAGAAGCGTCTTTGGGTAAATCTGTGTCAGTACTACACTTCAACCACTAGATGGAGACATAGACAGTGTGTTCACATTGATGGCTGCGATGGAGCCTGACTGCAATAATCTGGACTGTAGTTATTGTTAACAGCAGGTGTGAGGTTCAGTTCATTTCTAACAGCTCTGGTTATTCTTACAAGTCTTATGGAGTTATATGTTGGCATCCTGCCTTTGATGGTGCATTTGTGTGTTTCATGGTGTGTTACAGTGACCTGTATCAGTGGAGTAATGTAAAACCATCAGCAGGACTGTGGATCCAGTACAAACACAACAGAAACCCTCCAGTGAGAACGCTGCTCTGTATCACTAGACCAGATTCCCGTTTCTTTCCTGTAACATGGTGTGACTACAGGAGGTTAGGACTGCTGACAGTGTGGAGAAGCAGCAGCACCAGGCTTGGTTTGTTTATAGGCTTTAAAACATGATGCATCACACAGCATCAAGTTTGAAGTGATCTGAATGTAATGTAGGTCAGACTGTGAGCTTTTGTTAGCAGCAGCACAACATTCATGAACCAACTGAGACAATAGATCAACTTAGTAGAAAAGTCACCATGATGATATCTTTAAATAACAGCAGACTGCTTCATAGTAGCTCTGTGGTTGTGTGACTGTGAGCCACAAGCTGGCCTTCACACATGCTCAGATAGAGAGCCAATGGAAGAACAGAGGAGGCGGGCTGTAGGCTGCTACAACCAATCAGAAGGTGTCTGATGTCATCACTGATGAACCCAGCAGTAAAGTTTATGTTTCTATGTGTTAAAATGGACTTTAAAGTTTGCCTCCACTGTAAAAACAGTGTTGTAGTTGTTGCTGACAGTGAGGTTGATCTCTTCACAGATGAATGTTCTTCCCTGCAGGCGTCTCCTTCAGTTTCCCTGCTGGTACAGACTGATCAGAGGGAAGACAGCATGAAGGAAGTAGAATAAAGACTCTCTAACACACATCTAGCACAGACGTCTCCACAGTGAATGAAACAGTGTAAATACAGCAGTAGTCTTCTGCTCAGTAAAGACAAACCTTCACACTGTCACTCACAAAGACAATGAAACATCATGTTAGCAGTAATCTGTGAGATGTTGGAGCCAGCAGACTTTTAGTAACTTCATGTGTTTGCTGCTGATGTCTAACGTTGCTGTCATCACTTATTCACATTAACTTCATTTATTAAAGTTATTTCACTGACATTGAGAATACATAAAGGGTTAACTAAAGCTTTCATGTGACTTCTAATGATGTACACTTCTGTAAAAATCTGTTTCCAGCAGAGTAAACCACACAGCAGCATCACACCTAAAAAAAGAAGAAGGAAGTCGTGTTTATCTGCAGTGAACAAATGAAGTCATTCTCACATCACCGAGAGGCCGAATGGACCAAACATCTCTTCTGTGGCTCTGTGAGTACAATCTGTACTGTCCAGGTTTAAATAATTATACTTATAACATGTCAGCTGAGTTATAGAAGAGAGGATGAGTTATTCATTTAAATGACTTCTATATGTATCTATTAATATATCACATCTGTGTAGTTTAGTGATGATTTGATGTGTTTCTGGTTTGTTCTTTTGTCTCTTTAGTTGTGAGCTCTCTGCTGTTCTGCTCAACAAACCAAGGTCAGTAAACGTCTCGTCTGATGATGTAAAGCTGTTGAAGGGTCACTCTGCTGATGTCTTAATATGTATAAAGGTCTGGAAGTAAAGTTTCCTCTGAATGATGAAAATAAAGTGTCAGATTATTACAGGAAGTTCTCCGTTTATGTGGCCAGACTGTTTTTCTTACAGCAGAGGCATTACTGTTCACACGTACTGTAAATGTTCCCTGATGACTTAAATACAACATTTAAATCAACTAATTAATAAATATGTCAGACAGATTTAACCTTAAATCATAAACAATGTAAAACTAGCATCTTCAACATCTGGCTAAAATGCATTAATGTTCCCTCCATCTTAAACGCTTCATGGATGATTTTTATCTTTATTCATTAACATTAAACAACTATGTGACACATAAAGTGGTTGAGTGTAAATATGGTGACACCTTCTGGTCATGCTTCACTGCAGCATTGAGAAACATTAACTCTATAACAGGATTCATGTTGTTGACCTACTGAGTGTTTCTGTGTTACATTAAATGACTCCTCATGTTGTTTCCTAAATATAATAAATCTCCTCTCAGCCTCTCTGACTGTGAGTCCCAGCAGCTCTCAGATGTTTAAAGGAGAGTTTGTCTCTCTGAGCTGTGAGGAGGACGACAGCTCTGCTGGATGGAAGCTGAGGAGGAACACAACCACAGAAACCAGGAAGGAGTGTGGAGACAGCTGGGGAAGACCAGCTGGTTCCTTCTGTGAAATCACCTTCATTCAACCATCAGACAGTGGAGTTTACTGGTGTGAGTCCAGAGAGGGAGCAACCAGTAACAGCATCAGCATCACTGTCGCTGGTAAGATCAGACTGTGGAGTTAGTATTGATGAAGCTGAGTGTAAATGATGAAATGCTGTAGTTTGTCTCTGTGTTGAGGTGGACCAGTGATCCTGCAGAGTCCTGTCCTCCCTGTGATGGAGGGAGATGATGTCACTCTGCACTGTAAAACAAAGACCTCCAAACTCCCAGCTGGTTTCTATAAAGATGGCTCCCTCATCAGGACTGAGCCTGCAGGTCACATGACCATCCACCATGTTTCCATGTTTGCAGGATTTCTCAAAATTTATTCATCCTTCAGAAGTTAGAAATGACTCACAGAATGTGCAAATAGAAGAGTTCAGTTCACCTGTATTAATAAAAACAGCAGATTCTGTATTTATGAGCAGTTTGAAATGACTAACATGACATGAAGTCATATTAAATTTGAATCATCAAAAAGTAAAAAGTGAAGAATTTTAAAACTGATCTTTCTTCTCTGGGTGTTTTTTTCGTTATATAGAAGCACAGCGACAACAGATAACAGCACATCCTGGAGATAATGTCACTCTGCCATGTGAAGCTCCAGAGTACTCCTACATAGAAATAGTTCAGTGGACCAGATCTGACCCTGAGAGACTTGTCTACTTCAAGGAAGACGGGCATGTGGAGACAGCAGACCAGGATCCATCTTATGTGAACCGGGTGCAGCTGAAGGACGATGAGATGAAGAACGGTGACCTGTCTCTGATTCTGAAGAACGTGAACAACAACGATGAAGGAAGATACGAGTGTCGCTATGAGGATTGGAGTGGAGGACGCAGGAAGAGATCTCTCATTGGTGGTGAACTGCTCAGCATCGTCTACCTGAATGTTACAGGTGAGTTTGTAGATGTGAGAAATGGTAGCTCCACATTTGGACAGGAGTATGATCACATTTTCACAGTTCCACATGTTTTGTTCTTCAGGCTTCAGCACATTGACTTGTAAATAAAATAATGGATACCACATTAAAGTCTCAGCTTTAATGTGACTATTTTTACATCAGTATAGAAAGAACTGTGAGGGAAATAAAACCCTTTAACACAAACATGTGGAACTGTCCAAATACTTCTGGACTGTACCTGACAGCTGATACGTCACACCTGTTTCTGCTCTGTGGGTCCAACAGGTGGAGACTCAGAGGATGGAAAACACAGAGAGGATGGACATCTTGGATTAGGTCTGATAATTGGTATTCTGTATTCTGTTAGAAATCTTGTTTCAGTTATTTTGGGAGGTTCAGGTGTGACTTCTTATTTAACCCCTCCTTGGATTGCCACTCTAACTGTACTTGCAAGCAGGTGTCCTGAGGTCCAAACACCTCACTTAACTCAGAAACAAAAGCTCACCACAATTAAAGAGTTTGTTTTAAAAAGGGTTCAGCAATCTCATAAAACAGGTGACCACTGTAGATTTTTAATAAATCAAGAGGAGGAAATAGTGCATTCACTAGGGACTATTTTCAGCGGCGGATGAATCACATTTATTGCTGTAGTGAGTTTTAAACTACAGTTAGTATGTTCATGGTGATGAAGGAACAACAGAGAAAGAAGATGTATTAAAATACTTGTTAGCTGATCAATTCATTGCAGTTTGAGTCTAAACATTAAGGAAAATATAACAGCAGGCAGGTACTCGCTGACGTTAGTAGATCTTGATTTTAGACATTAACCTGACCAGGTGTGTTTGTCTCCATAGATTTGCCTTCAGCGGAAACTGAACCTCCTCATTACTCCCTGCTGAGAATCATCCGGCACGTAGTGAAGTTCGGCACATTCTTCATCGCCACCGTCCTCATGGTGTTTTCATTTCAACGCAAACCGAGAGGTAAAACTCACTGACACCCTTAAATTCAATCAATCAATCAATTAATCAATCAATCAAACAACTGTGCTTAACTTCAATATTTGACCCGATGATTATAAATGTATCACTGTCCTCAGCTCCCTCTGCAGGAAGACGACCCGCTGTCTCTGTGACAACGCCCCCATCCCCCGAGGATGATGACGTCACCACCGAGCATCATTTCTAAGCAAAGGACTGAGTCAGATGATTCAGTCGTTGTCATGGTGACCTGTTTTTAACATTTTTGCTTTGCATCTGATTTTTGTAGTTTTCTTTAATTATTCTCCAGAATGATGGAATACTCTTCCTAAAACTATGAGAGTGACAGATGAAAACATCTATTTAATCGGGCTTTTAATTAGTGTCATTTAGCCGGGCTTGTACGCTTTCTTTGTAAGAAAAAGCTTCTGTCTTGTGACCCGACCCCATAGTCCAGATATATGAAGAATATAGGAGATTTTTTATCACATGTAGTACACAACCAGTACTTTACAGAAATTCCTGCAGCTCCTTCAGTGTTGCTGTAGGCCTCTCTGCAGCCTCCCTGACCAGTTTTCTTCTTGTCTTTTCATCAGTCTTGGAGGGACGTCCAGTTCTTGGTGAACTTACTGTTTTCCCATATTTTACTCACTGGTTGATGACTGTCTTGGTATATCTAATGTATCCTTCTGCTGTCTGATACCTTTCAACAGTGAGATGCTTTGTAAGCTCTTTGTGGACCATGATTTTTGCTGTAAGATGCAACTAAATAAATATCAAGACAAGCTGAAGTTTTTTGTGGTTCATCAGTCACTTTAATTAAAACACAAAACCTGGAATTTAAAAGGTGTATGTAGACTTTTTATATCCACTGTTTATACCTCTGACCTGTCAGCTCTCAGGTACTGATCAGCAGATCAGGTGTAAGGGGCACCTAAAGATTGATCTCAGGAAAGTGGGGCTTCCTTGGTTCATTTTCTGTGATGAGGTGTGTGAGGCCCCTCAAAACCTGTCAGGAACACAGGAGTCAGTGAGTTTCTTTTGATCCCTTTGTTTGATAAGGGGGTCAGATCAACGTAAATATAATAATAATGTCATAATGTAGAGTTAGGGTTACATTTTGTGCTATATTTTATTGTCCATGCTCTAAACAGATATATTTAATTTAAGTTAGAAGTCGTTGATCCACAAAGGCACTTCAGCTGTGAAACTGAGCAGGAAGCTGCTCAAACCTTTCAATGTAATAAATAACATTAGTAAATAACTTTAATATTACTTTACTCTGTGGTAATGTGCATGTTTCTTAAGTTAACATTATAAAGTATGAGTCTGCATAGTTACTGAATTAAACCGACCCTTATTAGTCGTAGTGGTGATAATGTTATAGTAATCTCTCATGTAAGAAATTATTCGTAAATGTCCACAATATAGTATTAAAGACAGTAGAGTATTATATGTGAAGTGAATGAGGAAATGTCATCAAAGGTGTTTAATACAAGATTATTTAAATCACATTAATTGCAGAAAAATGGGAAAATTATAATAAGAATGAATGTGTTGAAAAATATTGTCCATGATATTGATTTATTGCTGTTCTCACTGTGTTGTTTCACTCAGCTGTCTTTCCTGCTTTGGAATAATATTTTAATAATTAAAAATAGATAAAATGTTAGAGTGAATGTCCTCTTTGTAATGATGCAACTGCAGCCTGAAACCTCCAGAAAACCATGAAACAACATCTGAACATTACCTGTGCCAAGACTGATGCTGATAAAGTGAAGCAGAGCAAAGTTAGAGAGGTTTTAGTAGAGGCGTGTTTAGACAGAATCTACTAATTAGCTGCTTGTAATGATCTCAAATGTGATGTGAATCTAATGTAATGTGAGTAATGATCTCAGCTAATAAACATCAATATCTCAGGATCACATTGTTTATTTTTGGACAGTTCATCCCTCTATTGAAAGGTCACAACCTCCAGTAAGAAGCGTCTTTGGGTAAATCTGTGTCAGTACTACACTTCAACCACTAGATGGAGACATAGACAGTGTGTTCACATTGATGGCTGCGATGGAGCCTGACTGCAATAATCTGGACTGTAGTTATTGTTAACAGCAGGTGTGAGGTTCAGTTCATTTCTAACAGCTCTGGTTATTCTTACAAGTCTTATGGAGTTATATGTTGGCATCCTGCCTTTGATGGTGCATTTGTGTGTTTCATGGTGTGTTACAGTGACCTGTATCAGTGGAGTAATGTAAAACCATCAGCAGGACTGTGGATCCAGTACAAACACAACAGAAACCCTCCAGTGAGAACGCTGCTCTGTATCACTAGACCAGATTCCTGTTTCTTTCCTGTAACATGGTGTGACTACAGGAGGTTAGGACTGCTGACAGTGTGGAGAAGCAGCAGCACCAGGCTTGGTTTGTTTATAGGCTTTAATACATGATGCATCACACAGCATGAAGTTTGAAGTGATCTGAATGTAATGTAGGTCAGACTGTGAGCTTTTGTTAGCAGCAGCACAACATTCATGAACCAACTGAGAGAATAGATCAACTTAGTAGAAAAGTCACCATGATGATATCTTTAAATAACAGCAGACTGCTTCATAGTAGCTCTGTGGTTGTGTGACTGTGAGCCACAAGCTGGCCTTTACACATGCTCAGATAGAGAGCCAATGGAAGAACAGAGGAGGCGGGATGTAGGCTGCTACAACTAATCAGAAGGTGTCTGAACAAAAATAAAATGTTTCTTAGAGTTTGATTGGAGGGTTTAAATGCATGTTTGCCAGCCTCTGTCATCACTGATGAACCCAGCAGTAAAGTTTATGTTTCTATGTGTTAAAATGGACTTTAAAGTTTGCCTCCACTGTAAAAACAGTGTTGTAGTTGTTGCTGACAGTGAGGTTGATCTCTTCACAGATGAATGTGCTTCCCTGCAGGCGTCTCCTTCAGTTTCCCTGCTGGTACAGACTGATCAGAGGGAAGACAGCATGAAGGAAGTAGAATAAAGACTCTCTAACACACATCTAGCACAGACGTCTCCACAGTGAATGAAACAGTGTAAATACAGCAAACCTTCACACTGTCACTCACAAAGTCAATGAAACATCATGTTAGCAGTAATCTGTGAGATGTTGGAGCCAGCAGACTTTTAGTAACTTCATGTGTTTGCAGCTGATGTCTAATGTTGCTGTCATCACTTATTCAGATTAACTTCATTTATTAAAGTTATTTTCACTGACATTGAGAATACATAAAGGGTTAACTAAAGCTTTCATGTGACTTCTAATGATGTACACTTCTGTAAAAATCTGTTTCCAGCAGAGTAAACCACGCAGCAGCATTCACACCTACAGAGGAAGGAAGTCGTGTTTATCTGCAGTGAACAAATGAAGTCATTCTCACATCACCGAGAGGCCGAATGGACCAAACATCTCTTCTGTGGCTCTGTGAGTACAATCTGTACTGTCCAGGTTTAAATAATTATACTTATAACATGTCAGCTGAGTTATAGAAGAGAGGATGAGTTATTCATTTAAATGACTTCTATATTTATCTATTAATATATCACATCTGTGTAGTTCAGTGATGATTTGATGTGTTTCTGGTTTGTTCTTTTGTCTCTTTAGTTGTGAGCTCTCTGCTGTTCTGCTCAACAAACCAAGGTCAGTAAACGTCTCGTCTGATGATGTAAAGCTGTTGAAGGGTCACTCTGCTGATGTCTTAATATGTATAAAGGTCTGGAAGTAAAGTTTCCTCTGAATGATGAAAATAAAGTGTCAGATTATTACAGGAAGTTCTCCGTTTATGTGTCCAGACTGTTTTTCTTACAGCAGAGGCATTACTGTTCACACGTACTGTAAATGTTCCCTGATGACTTAAATACAACATTTAAATCAACTAATTAATAAATATGTCAGACAGATTTAACCTTAAATCATAAACAATGTAAAACTAGCATCTTCAACATCTGGCTAAAATGCATTAATGTTCCCTCCATCTTAAACGCTTCATGGATGATTTTTATCTTTATTCATTAACATTAAACAACTATGTGACACATAAAGTGTTTGAGTGTAAATATGGTGACACCTTCTGGTCATGCTTCACTGCAGCATTGAGAAACATTAACTGTATAACAGGATTCATGTTGTTGACCTACTGAGTGTTTCTGTGTTACATTAAATGACTCCTCATGTTGTTTCCTAAATATAATAAATCTCCTCTCAGCCTCTCTGACTGTGAGTCCCAGCAGATCTCAGTTTTTTCAATGGACATCTGTCTCTCTGAGCTGTGAGGAGGACGACAGCTCTGCTGGATGGAAGCTGAGGAGGAACACAACCACAGAAACCAGGAAGGAGTGTGGAGACGGCTGGGGAAGATCAGCTGGTTCCTCCTGTAACATCAGCTTCATCGTCGACTGGGACAGTGGAGTTTACTGGTGTGAGTCCAGAGAGGGAGCAACCAGTAACAGCATCAACATCACTGTCACTGGTAAGATCAGACTGTGGAGTTAGTATTGATGAAGCTGAGTGTAAATGATGAAATGCTGTAGTTTGTCTCTGTGTTGAGGTGGACCAGTGATCCTGCAGAGTCCTGTCCTCCCTGTGATGGAGGGAGATGATGTCACTCTGCACTGTAAAACAAAGACCTCCAACCTCCCAGCTGATTTCTATAAAGATGGCTCCCTCATCAGGACTGAGCCTGCAGGTCACATGACCATCCACTATGTTTCCAAGTCTGATGAAGGCCTCTACAAGTGTGACATCAGCAGTCATGGAGAGTCTCCATCCAGCTGGATCTCTGTCACAGGTGAGGAAGTTAAAGCTTCAGCAGTGATTCATAGTGAGAGAACATTTCTAACTCTACTAACACTGACTAATGAAACTGGGACATTTATCAGCATTTAACCCAAAATTTAACATGTGATCATTTTACCCAAACAAAGCTTAATGTCTAATAAACTGAACCAGTCTCAGTAATCTGATTACTTTCTGAACACTGAAATGAGTCAATATTTAAATCTGCTTTTAATCATTATTTTTGTTTTATTTTAGAGAAACCCACCAAATCTCCTCCCCTCTCTACTTCTACTCCTACCTCTCCTCCTTCATCACCCTCCTCTCCTCATCTCTCTGTGTTGTGGTTTGTTCCACCTTTCTATGGTCTGGTTGTATTGGTTCTACTGGTTGAAGTGGTTCTACTGGTTCTACTGGTTCTACTGGTGAGAGGATGCGCTCAGAGGAAACCTGAAGGTCAGACACAGACGATTACATTTCATAGTAAACATTTAACTTTTCACTTCTTTTTAAAAATCAATAACATGAATTAATAACATTTTGAAGTTGTGTTTTACATCCATTTACTACAGTACATTATGTAATTTTGCATCATATTCTTCTATTGTAAATTATGTTTAGAGTTAAACTTGTGTGTTTGTGAGGAACTCTCTGGGTTTAGAAAGTGGGGACATTTAGGATTATGGGGACACTGAGAAAGTTAAAGACTGTGTAAAGTGAATTCAGACTTTTTCTTCTAAACATATTAAATAGGTCATAAATGTATTTCTAAAAAAGGTGTAAAAAGTATTTCAACCATTTAGATTTGAATTGTGGAGCTAGGATTAGCATAAACCCGCCCCTGCTGCTGTAGAGGTAGAAATACATTCAGCACACACTACTACTACTACAGTCTACAGTTAGCCAGTTAGCTGAGTTAGCACTACTACTACTACAGTCTACAGTTAGCCAGTTAGCTGAGTTAGCACTACTACTACTACAGTCTACAGTTAGCCAGTTAGCTGAGTTAGCACTACTACTACTACAGTCTACAGTTAGCCAGTTAGCTGAGATAGCACTACTACTACTACAGTCTACAGTTAGAGTTAGCAGAGTTAGCCGCAGAGCGAGCAGCTGAGTTAGCAGCAGAAAGCTCTCAGCTGTAGCGTCCATGTTTCTGGTAGAGGTGGTGACTTTGATTGACAGGTGACACTTGGTAGGGGGCGGGGCTTCAGCATTTTGGAGCAGAGAAAGAGGCTGATTTTTACACAACTTTGAAGCCTAATTTCATATATTTGGTGATTTTTTTTAATCATTCAAATTTGGCAGGGTGGTTAACAACACACTTTTCTTTGGTATGTCAAACTCAGAACACATATTTATTCTTACTTTACACAGACTTTAACATTTTATTGCATTTATATCAACAATTAATACCTTTTCATTTATTCATAAGAGCAACAGACCAGTTTGGTTTCTTCTGGTCGATGACAGAGTGTGATGTGCTCTCAGGGTGTTTTCTACTTTGTGGTGAATCAGTGAACAGAAGCTAGCAGCTCTGTGGTCGTCCAACTTCCTGTTTCTGATGGAGACAGTTTGTCTACATGCTTTATAAATGTGCATATTTTAATATATCTGAACATGGGGATTTTTACACTTAACTATTTAACTGTTATGTATTTTACTCAAACATTGTTATTGACAGGTTTATGTAATGTGATTCTTACAATAGGTGAATTCATTTATAAACATGTTTAAAGTTACAAATGTTCATATTATCCAAAAACAGTATTTTTATTGAGTGTAGCAAAGGCACAAATAATCTCACTGCTATGTGATTTAGATGCTGTATACTAACAGTAATGTTAACATCTGTATTCATGTCAGTAATGTATTTTATATGTGTTTTATCTTTCAGTGTATTATTCAGTTGTAGTTTACTCAGCAGTGAAAACAACAGAAGACGTCAGTGATGGACAAAGAGTCGTCAAATCAAACAGGACCAGAGGTACAGCTGCTCTTCTTTGTGGATAGATCAGTTATTTGTGGTTATCATTACTTACAAAAAGACCAACATCTTAGTCTTGCTTTTTACCAACACATACACACACATACACACAGATAAAGCAGATAAAGTTTATAATTTAGGCGTTCTTAAAACTATATATATATACCATATGAAACTACAGCAACAGCTTCCTCATATTGATTCTAGTAAAGTCTGAAGCTGTTTTGTAACTTGTGGTCAAAGTGCAAACCTGTTTTAACAGCAGCGAGCAGCTCTGTGGTCGTCCAGTTTCCTGTTTCAGATAAAATACTTTCCAGTACCAACTGGTCATTTGTCTGTTACAGAAGTGGTTTTAAAAAGCTGCTATTTGTAATGTCCATAATAAACCTTATTATAATGCTACATGAAGAAAGACAGTCATTTGCCATAAGAGTAGTATTAATATTTATATTACATTTGCAGCAGTATAGTAACAGAACTGGTTAATATGAATGTGTTTTATGTTACAGATTATGATCCAGCTGCAGCTCACTCAGTAGTGAGAAGAGCTGAGAGGAGAGAGGTAGGTTTAATGTTGGGTCTACTATACTGATACAATGAGTCTGTTATACATTTAGATTAATAAATTAAGTTTAAAGAAAAGAAAAATACAACTACAGTACTAAAAAAGAGAGGTAGTATTATCATATAAATAACATTTACAATTAAGAATTAGTAAATGATCAAACATTGAAACATCTCTGCAGCTGCTAAATATCAGGAGTGATTTCCTGAGTTAATCCTTCTCCTAAAACTAGGACCAGAAATGTGTGAATTATTGTCCAGTTAGGAGAGATTTCCTGCTCTGAGAAGCTTCATGAATTCAGGTCCAGAGTTCACATCTCATCACAGACCTGCAGTGAAACTTTGTCTTTACATGAAGTGTCACCAAGATCTTCCCTGACCTCAACCCAACTGTAGTTACCATCAGTAGATGTTGGAAAAGACTTGTTTTTTCTACAACTGTGTCTCATATAGTTTGAACTGTGTGTGTTCAGTGTCTCCATTAGAGCCAGAGGTTGTCTACTCTTCACTGAGGTAGACCTCCACACCTTCACACCAGTCCAACCACTGACGTCCAGCTGGCCTGTTACTGGTCTCCAGAGCCCCTCAGACAGTAGTACATTCATTTATAGATTTCATATACTTCATGTTGTTGTTCACTAAATTACACTCAGGCAGCAACAGAAAAACTAACAGATTAATTTAGTGAATAAAACAGTGAAATGTAAAACCTAGAAATAAAACAACAAGATGTTTCTGATCTCATGACCAGTTAGTTGCTTTGTATTGAATGTCATCATTAACTTTACTGTTATTAATGTTTATCATATATAATATATATTTGTAGCATGCTGTTGTTGCTGCAGCATTAACTTGTTTACTGGATCAATAAACTTTGTTCTAGTTTCTTTTGTCCGTGTGGTTCTGTGGGTTTCATGAAGCTGTCGGATGGAAAATTTGACTCGTTCAGGTTTGGTTGTGGGTAACCAATCAACACGCATCTCTCACTATCTGTGTGTTTGCAGCTCTGCAGTGCAACAAACCGCAGACTATAAACAGCAGGAGCTCCGTTCAGCAGCTTCAGCACAGAGTGTGTGAAGAGTTTTGATTCTTTAATCAGTGAAACATGAAGAAAATTCAGTCAGTAAAACATCTGGTTTATTTTAGAAGCTGTTTAATCATCATGTAATTAATCTTTTACTCCTTTATTCACAGTCACAGCTGTTATTAAAACATCCTGTATCTGCAGCCTTTCATAAACCATAACTTTAAAATAATAGATACTTAACAGGTTCTAGTTTAAGCATTAATATCTGAATGTAGACTTTCAGTAGTTTATTTGAACTGTTTATTGTCATTTCTAATCAGAGATCTATAATCAGCAGATATAATCAATGAGTGTGTTTACCTTCACATTAGTCTAAAGTCTTTATATTTGACCAGTTTATTAGTGAAGTTTACTGTTTCAGTGCAGTCATTTTATTCAATAAAGTTCGATAGAAAATATATCTCTAATATCTTGTAATAATAATATGTGTAATTATTTGTTGTATAATGACATTATTTACACATGAGGAACTCTACTGATTCAAGTTGAGTTTTTAATCAAACTTGGGATTGTGTGCTGACCCCTGCTGGCTACAGGTGGAATCACATCCACTGTATCAGTAAATATACAGCACATTGCGGTTAGTGAACTCTGAAGTTAAGTGTGTGAGATAGAGAGAGAGAGATTTTTTAAATATAATGCTATTAATGCAGATATATGCGAGACTATATTTGTATCTGCACACAAACACATTAATTTTCAATGAAGTACGAACACCGGAGTTACCGGAAGTGGAAGAAGAGAAAGGTAAATACGGACTGATGACTACTGATGGTAATTTAACCGTTTTTAAACAGTTATTGTGGTAAACACACACGGAGGTACTTCTGTAGGGATCCTTTCCATGTTGTGAGTTAATGATAATGACATTTATGAGCCTGTCATAGCATGTTTAACTCCTTTAATTGTACTCTTTAAAAAGTAACACAAACAGCTTTTAAAACACAGTAAGTTCATTCAGTTATTGATCAGTGTCAGCAGTCGTATTAAAGGAGCAGAACTGAACTGTGACAGAAATAAAGAGGAACCACTTTGAAATTAGACGCTAAAAACAAAAAGTTTGAGGGGCCAGGCTAACACTAGATAGCCATATAGCTGCATATCTTGTGTTACTCCAGTTGCAGAAATTCAGTCTGAATAAGCCAACACCCCCCGCCTCCTCCATCAGAACTGTGATTGCATTTGTGCCAAAGTTGAATTGATGTTTGTTGTAATTGTGAGTTAGAGAGGTTTTAGTAGAGGCGTGTTTAGGCAGAATCTCCAAATGAGCTGTTTGTAATGATCTCAAATGTGATGTGAATCTAATGTAATGTGAGTAATGAGCTCAGCTAATAAGCATCAATATCTCAGGATCACATTGTTTATTTTTGGACAGTTCATCCCTCTATTGAAAGGTCACAACCTCCAGTAAGAAGCGTCTTTGGGTAAATCTGTGTCAGTACTACACTTCAACCACTAGATGGAGACATAGACAGTGTGTTCACATTGATGGCTGCGATGGAGCCTGACTGCAATAATCTGGACTGTAGTTATTGTTAACAGCAGGTGTGAGGTTCAGTTCATTTCTAACAGCTCTGGTTATTCTTACAAGTCTTATGGAGTTATATGTTGGCATCCTGCCTTTGATGGTGCATTTGTGTGTTTCATGGTGTGTTACAGTGACCTGTATCAGTGGAGTAATGTAAAACCATCAGCAGGACTGTGGATCCAGTACAAACACAACAGAAACCCTCCAGTGAGAACGCTGCTCTGTATCACTAGACCAGATTCCTGTTTCTTTCCTGTAACATGGTGTGACTACAGGAGGTTAGGACTGCTGACAGTGTGGAGAAGCAGCAGCACCAGGCTTGGTTTGTTTATAGGCTTTAAAAATGATGCATCACACAGCATCAAGTTTGAAGTGATCTGAATGTAATGTAGGTCAGACTGTGAGCTTTTGTTAACAGCAGCACAACATTCATGAACCAACTGAGAGAATAGATCAACTTAGTAGAAAAGTCACCATGATGATATCTTTAAATAACAGCAGACTGCTTCATAGTAGCTCTGTGGTTGTGTGACTGAGAGCCACAAGCTGGCCTTCACACGTGCTCAGATAGAGAGCCGATGGAAGAACAGAGGAGGCGGGCTGTAGGCTGCTACAACCAATCAGCAGGTGGCTGAACTATATATTGTTAAAACATCGATCTCTAATATCTGAATTTAATGAACTGTGTGCAGTAAATGGAATATATTGAATATTGAATCGTGTGTACAAATGTAAATGAATAATGTGAGACTGATCTGATGTGTTGAGTCTGAATTAAAACACTTAGATAATAAAGTCTGATAAAAACAGTTTTGAGTCTGCATTAATAATAAAATGACAGATTTCTTTCGTTTTGTACTGAAGGGAAAGGCGGAAATAAAGTGGCTCAGCAGTTTCCGGCCTGACTGTATGCTGCCTTAAGAGATCCGACCGGACTACAGGAGAGAAGAAAGGGGAGGGACAGAGCGCGGGAAAATTTGAATTTATCAACCAAACAACTGAAGGTGAGTAAAACTATTTTATTTGTGTGATTGAAAATACAAGACAAGATTTTGGTCTGGACTGAAAACGTTGTTGGCTATTGTTATGCCTGCAGACGTTTCAGCCCTTCAAACAGCCAAGAGACACAAACTGGAACAAGGCAACGTACAAAGAGAGAGGATTTACACTTCATTCAAAGTCTGAGCAGCACAGAGAGGCAATGACTGCATGGAGGGACAATGAGAGAGCAGTAAGAACTAATGCAACACTGGAAAATGTCCTTAACTATACTTAAGTTTAGAGGCTTGTATAATTAATTTAATTGACTGTTTTTATTTATTTATTTTCAGTTTTTCAAAAATTACAAATTATTACGTTGATGTTTTTCAATCACTGTATTAGTTTACTACCCAATTAAAACATTTGCAACTGTAAACACTGTTATTGTCTCATTTGTCCCTTGTCTGAATGAGGCTTTTGTCTTTTTTTATGGGTTGTATGTCTAGAACCACTGCACCTCTTACTTTGGTGTTGTTTCAAAGACTACTCAGCACTTTGAATCATCATGTACTTTTTAATCCTGTAGAAATGTTTGTACACTGGTGTTACATCAATAACTAAACATGAAGTCATAAAATGAACAACAAGACAAACAGTAGAGAGACATTAATAGATGTGAAGCTGCTCTGCACATGATTTTACCAGATTTAAGAAAACAAGTTTATAACATCATGGCAGAAAATAATGACATGTTTTCTTTAGTAGAACAGAGACAGACAGACAGCAGAAATATAAACTATTTCCTGTCTTCTCTGTAACTTCAAGTCAAACTAGAACATGAGGAGTTCCTCAGGAAGCGTTTCAGCTCCTCTGATGTTTTTCATTCATGACTCGAAGCTTCAGAACGACGACTCATTGGTTCAGTTCAGAAGTGATGCTCTGTGGTGACACAGGGGATGATGTCATCATAGTCATCATCCAATCCCTGCTCAGCCTGGGTGGGCAGAGGTGTTGCCATGTAGATAAGTGGGTCATTTCCTGTCAGAGCAGTTTAGAAAGAAAATGTAGGTGATTAATCAACTGTCAATCATCCACACCTGAATGAACCTGATTGATTGATTGATTGATTGATTGATTGATAGTTGCTGAGTGTCTGTAAGGTGAGTGAGTGATTCAGAGTGTTACCTGTGGGTCTGTGTCAATATAAAGACACCATGAGGAGAGTGGAGATGAAGTATGGACAGAACACCACTCGGTGGCGGATCAGTGTGAACACAAGCTGCGGGGGAGCTGAGACAAGGGGCGGAGCTTCAGATGCAAGGGGCGGGGCTGTGGTTGTAGGTTTTTCTGTAGAAGAAATCCCACCTGGTCAGGTAAACATGTGGATGAAATAAGTGGTGAAATCAAAGGTAACTTCCTCACCTGTGACAGAGATCCAGCTGGATGGAGACTCTCCATGACTGCTGATGTGACACTTGTAGAGACCTTCATCAGACTTGGAAACATTGTGGATGGTCATGTGACCTGCAGGATCAGTCCAGATGAGGGAGCCATCTTTATAGAAACCAGCTGGGAGGTTGGAGGTCTTTGTTTTACAGTGCAGAGTGACATCATCTCCCTCCATCACAGGGAGGACAGGACTCTGCAGGATCACTGGTCCACCTCAACACAGAGACAAACTACAGCATTTCATCATTTACACTCAGCTTCATCAATACTAACTCCACAGTCTGATCTTACCAGTGACAGTGATGTTGATGCTGTTACTGGTTGCTCCCTCTCTGGACTCACACCAGTAAACTCCACTGTCCAGTGTGATGATGTCACCGATGATACAGGAGGAACCAGCTGATCTTCCCCAGTCTCCACACTCCTTCCTGGTTCCTCTGGTTGTGTTCCTCCTCAGCTTCCATCCAGCAGAGCTGTCGTCCTCCTCACAGCTCAGAGAGACAAACTCTCCTTCAAACATCTGAGATCTGCTGGGACTCACAGTCAGAGAGGCTGAGAGGAGATTTATTATATTTAGGAAACAACATGAGGAGTCATTTAATGTAACACAGAAACACTCAGTAGGTCAACAACATGAATCCTGTTATACAGTTAATGTTTCTCAATGCTGCAGTGAAGCATGACCAGAAGGTGTCACTATATTTACACTCAACCACTTTATGTGTCACATAGTTGTTTAATGTTAATGAATAAAGATAAAAATCATCCATGAAGCGTTTAAGATGGAGGGAACATTAATGCATTTTAGCCAGATGTTGAAGATGCTAGTTTTACATTGTTTATGATTTAAGGTTAAATCTGTCTGACATATTTATTAATTAGTTGATTTAAATGTTGTATTTAAGTCATCAGGGAACATTTACAGTATGTGTGAACAGTAATGCCTCTGCTGTAAGAAAAACAGTCTGGCCACATAAACGGAGCACTTCCTGTAATAATCTGACACTTTATTTTCATCATTCAGAGGAAACTTTACTTCCAGACCTTTATACATATTAAGACATCAGCAGAGTGACCCTTCAACAGCTTTACATCATCAGACGAGACGTTTACTGACCTTGGTTTGTTGAGCAGAACAGCAGAGAGCTCACAACTAAAGAAAAAAAAGAACAAACCAGAAACACATCAAATCATCACTAAACTACACAGATGTGATATATTAATAGATAAATATAGAAGTCATTTAAATGAATAACTCATCCTCTCTTCTATAACTCAGCTGACATGTTATAAGTATAATTATTTAAACCTGGACAGTACAGATTGTACTCACAGAGCCACAGAAGAGATGTTTGGTCCATTCGGCCTCTCAGTGATGTGAGAATGACTTCATTTGTTCACTGCAGTTAAACACGACTTCCTTCCCTTTTTTTAGGTGTGATGCTGCGGTGTGGTTTACTCTGCTGGAAACAGCTTTTTACAGTAGTTTATATTATTAGCAGTGACATGAAAGCTTTAGTTAACCCTTTATGTATTCTCAATATCAGTAAAATAACTTTAATAAATGAAGTTAATGTGAATAAGTGATGACAGCAACATTAGACAGCAGCAGCAAACACATGAAGTTACTAAAAGTCTGCTGGCTCCAACATCTCACAGATTACTGCTAACATGATGTTTCATTGACTTTGTGAGTGACAGTGTGAAGGTTTGTCTTTACTGAGCAGAAGACTACTGCTGTATTTACACTGTTTCATTCACTGTGGAGACGTCTGTGCTAGATGTGTGTTAGAGAGTCTTTATTCTACTTCCTTCATGCTGTCTTCCCTCTGATCAGTCTGTACCAGCAGGGAAACTGAAGGAGACGCCTGCAGGGAAGCACATTCATCTGTGAAGAGATCAACCTCACTGTCAGCAACAACTACAACACTGTTTTTACAGTGGAGGCAAACGTTAAAGTCCATTTTAACACATAGAAACATAAACTTTACTGCTGGGTTCATCAGTGATGACAGAGGCTGGCAAACATGCATTTAAACCCTCCAATCAAAAGTGGGGACACTGAGGAAGTCAATATTTTATTGCATTTATATCAACAACTAATAAGTTTTCATTTATTAATAAGAGCAACAGAGCAGTTTGGTTTCTTCTGGTTGATGACAGAGTGTGATGTGCTCTCAGTGTGTTTTCTACTTTGTGGTGAATCAGTTAACAGAAGCTAGCAGCTCTGTGGTCATACAGCTTCCTGTTTCTGATGGAGACAGTTTGTCTACATGCTTTATAAATATACATATTTTAATATATCTGAACATGGGGGTTTTTACACCAAACTATTTAACTTTTATATATTTTACTCAAACATTGTTATTGACATGTTTATGTAATGTTATTCTTACATTAGGTGAATTCATTTATAAACATGTTTAAAGTTACAAATGTTCATATTATACAAAAACAGTATTTTTATTGAGTGTAGCAAAGGCATAAATAATCTCACTGCTATATGATTTAGATGCTGTATACTAACAGTAATGGTATCATCTGTATTACTGTCAGTAATGTATTTTATATGTGTTTTATCTTTCAGTGTATTATTCAGTTGTAGTTTACTCAGCAGTGAAAACAACAGAAGACGTCAGTGATGGACAAAGAGTCGTCAAATCAAACAGGACCAGAGGTACAGCTGCTCTTCTTTGTGGATAGATCAGTTATTTGTGGTTATCATTACTTACAAAAAGACTGACATCTTAGTCTTGCTTTTTACCAACACACATACACACAGACAAAAGCAGACGAAGTCTATAATTTAGCCGTTCTTAAAACTGTGCATATGAAACCACAGCAACAACTTCCTCATATTGATTCCAGTAAAGTCTGAAGCTGGTGAGGTTTCTCACGAAAGTACCTTGTTGTCAAAGTGAAACCTGTTTTAACAGCAGCGAGCAGCGATGTGGTCGTCCAGTTTCCTGTTTCAGATAAAATACTTTCCAGTAACAACTGGTCATTTGTCTGTTACAGAAGTGGCTTTAAAAAGCTGCTATTTGTAATGTCCATAATAAACCTTATTATAATGCTACATGAAGAAAGACATTTGCCATAAGAACGCCGTTCAGCAGCTTTGTTCACACATGGGTGCAACACACATATTCAGTAAAACCGTATAAGATATATTTCCAAGAACCATTGTTACAACAAAGAAATAGTCTACCAAACACAAATGATCTTACTTTCTGTGCGATGTTTACATACTAAATGGATTCTAGTTCAAGCATTAATATCTGAATGTAGACTTTCAGTATTTCATTTGAACTGTTTATTGTCATTTCAATTCAGTCAGAGATCTATAATCAGCAGATATAATCAATGAGTGTGTTTACCTTCACATTAGTCTAAAGTCTTTATATTTGACCCTTTTCCTATCTAGTAATTTGTCATTATCAGTTTATCAGTGAAGTTTACTGTTTCAGTGCAGTCATTTTATACAATAAAGTTATATAAACAAAATGCAAAAAATGTGCTTTCATGTATATTCTGTATGATATAAACTTCATAAATGTAGAATTCATAGCAGAGCTGTTGTATTAGATTCCACTGGTGTATATAATGAAGTGGCTGGTGAGTGTACATGTTTATTATATGGAATACAAACATAGTACATATTTACTGGATGGCAGCATTTATTTTATAAGACTGTTAAGAAGTCTTATTGTCTGCAGTTAAACTACATTACAAACTCTGAATCTCTCCTCCATCTTTGCTCCAGTCAGGTATTGAACTCATGACTTTCTGCTCTGCACTAGATACACAGTTTAACACCGGAATACTTCTCTACCTGTGAGTCTGTCTACCGTCAGCGCTCCGTTTACCGTCTGACCGACAGCAACCAGCCAGTAAGTGAATTATTAACTTCATTAACTTTAATTGAAACGCCTCTATTTACAATGTGGATGTTAATGTTTAATAAATAAACAGGATTTAATGTTATATTTCAACACGGAGCGGATCGTGCAGAAAAGATGGAGGAGAATTGGGACAAATCCGGCTCTCCTATTGGCTGCCAAAAGTTGGATTCTCGAAATTGGGACAAATGCAGCATCTGATTGGATTGTCTCAACATTTGGCCAATGGCTGTCGAACATTGTGGTCCCGTGATCCATGTGTCTCAATTTCGAGAATCCAACTTTTGGCAGCCAATAGGAGAGCCGGATTTGTCCCAATTCTCCTCCATCTTTTCTGCATGATCCGCTCCCTGTAATGCTGCGCTGTCGCCACTGAGTGTCGCTGTTTCCCTGGTTTGTTTCATCAACGCTTGGTGTTGTTCTTCTCTGTCCCAATTGTCCCAATTCCTCACACTTTTGACCAGTACCCCTCTGCGGTCCCGTGACCAAAACGAGCTCAGCCAGTCAGGTTGCTGTATTTGTCCCAATTTCGAGAATCCAACTTTTGGCAGCCAATAGGAGAGCTGGATTTGTCCCAATTCTCCTTCTTTTCTGCACCTTCCGCTCCGTTCACCGTCTGACCGACAGCAACCTGTCTGTGAGTGAATATTAACTTCATTCACTTTCATTTAAACGCCTCTATTTACAATGTGGACAGGCGGCGCCAGGGTGGGGCTTGGTTGGGATATAGCCCCATCAAGAGTTGTGTTAGCCCCATCATAAAACCACCAAGAAAACAACAACAACTAAATAACCAAGAAAAGTGCGGAGTCCAACATCACCACCATGTAGTAACGGCATTCAGGCAGCTGCCATGACAACTGTCACTGATCTGGGTTCATTAACAGACTGTACTGTCCGTACGTCAACGTCACTCATGTGAGCCCGCTTTTAGTGTATGCGACACAGAGACAGTAGGCTACTAGTTACCTGGCTCTAGCAGTTAGCGTTAGCGGCTTATAGTCACTCACGTTAAGCTAACGTTAGTAAGCTGGTCAAAATGTATCATGGATAAATGAGTTTTTAAACGTCGTGGGACGGAACAACAGATGGCGGTGGCGGGGGGCGTGTTGGATAAAACTACGGACGCACTGTGACACCTGCAGGGGAAGATGAGCACTCGGGTCCCGTGTCTTTCCTGTGCAAGGCTCGGCCGGACGAAGGTGAGCAAGAAGAGGAGGAGATGGAGCAGCAGGAGCAGGAGGTCGAGGAAAGGGGCTAGCATGACCAGCCACAGCCAACCACTGCGGGCACGGACACTGGCCATGATGCTAATGCTACCACTGACATTAGCCCACGACCCGGGGATGGACCGCGGCGCCCCATCAGGAAAAATGAGCCTTCAAGTCTAACAGGTAACCAGCAGCATCGACATCTTTGCCTCAAATCACATAAACCGGGGGATTGTACTCATTTGAAAATCTCAACCTGGTGAGTTTTAATATTGTTTTTATTGTTTTTGAAAACTTTGCTGACTTTGTTGTTGCGTTTTGGGTGTTGCCTGTTTCATGTTCTTCCTTAAGCAGTGCGCAGTATTATTGAGAGATTGATTTAATTTGAGTCAAATATGATCAAGTTGTTTAAAGCTTGTGTTTGTGTGTAACTGCTCCGTTTCTACTTTAACAACATTTCCACAAGTCATTTTAAAGATAAATGGAGCTAGTTGTTGTTTTATTGAGAGCTCCAAAGCTTTGTGCATTCTAACTGTAGGGCAGGGGGGTCAAACCTTCTGTCCTTCCTTCCTTCTGTCCTTCCTTCCTTCCTTCCTTCCTTCCTTCCTTCTGTCCTTCCTTCCTTTCTTCCTTCTGTCCTTCCTTTTCTTCCTTCTGTCCTTCCTTCCATCTGTCCTTCCTTTCTTCCTTCTATCCTTCCTTCCATCTGTCCTTCCTTCCTTTCTTCCTTCTGTCCTTCCTTCCTTTCTTCCTTCTGTCCTTCCTTCCTTCTGTCCTTCCTTTCTTTCTTCCTTCTGTCCTTCCTTCCTTTCTTCCTTCTGTCCTTCCTTCCACCTGTCCTTCCTTCCTTTCTTCCTTCTTCCTTCCATCTGTCCTTCCTTCCTTTCTTCCTTCTGTCCTTCCTTTCTTCCTTCCTTCTGTCCTTCCAACTGTCCTTCCTTCCTTCTGTCCTTTCTTCCTTCTGTCTTTCCTTTCTTTCTTCCTTCTGTCCTTCCTTCCTTTTCTTCCTTCTGTCCTTCCTTTTCTTCCTTCTGTCCTTCCTTCCATCTGCCTTCCTTCCTTTCTTCTTTCTGTCCTTCCTTCCATCTGTCCGTCCTTCCTTTCTTCCTTCT